>NW_028178831.1:0-6000 GCF_964030765.1 Micromesistius poutassou | reverse complement strand
ATTATGTATGAGTGTATACCTTCAATACAAATCGTCTACTTACACACACACACACAGTGAACTCCTGAGTCCACTGTGAAGTCAGGTTGAGATGAAACCATTGAACAAACCGACAGAGACCAAGCATTAGCTCATCTGCTGTGTTGATGGTGCCACGCTTTTCCATGAGCTGTCTCATCTCAGCAGGTGGTTCAATTATAGACGTAATGAGACGAAAACACATTTCAGTGCCGAAGAGACGAAGAGTGGAACATCAAAGTGCCTCAACTCCTCGACGCAGAGGAAGAACAGAAAAAGGTCATCCAAATGCATTTGGATTCATACACTGAAGTAGCTACTGCATATCAATTCAATGCCACGCTCCTCAAGGAAAAATCAATTCCTCTACTCGGACTTTGATGAATTCTCTTCGCTCGACATCATCGCCACTTCGTTACGCTCCGACGAGAACAACGGGACCCCTGCCGAGACATGGACCGGTCCGTTGTATCGCTATTACAAAATATAAGCCCCCCCTCGCTCGTTGTTTGACGTGCACACGTTTAAAAAAAAACAACATACGGCCGTCAGCGGCAGCGGCGATGGCGGTCGTTTAAGAACAACGCGGCACGGCACGGCTGGAGTCGCGGCGGGCCGTGATGGATGCGGTGAGCAGGGGGAATAGCGCCGTGACTATCGATGGCTGCTGTACATTCCGCTGTAGCGTCCCTCTGAGACCGGCGACGTGTGACAGGGTGAATATATCACTTTCCACCAGACATGGCCAGGAATACCAACACCCCACCTCCCCAAATGCTTTCAACCCCAGAGAGGTGACTTCTAGTGATGGCTCGTTCGCGAACGAATCAGTTCGAACAAACAACTCTTTAACATGAACGAACCGACCTGATTCCCCGTTTCAGTTCGTCTCGTTCGTATCGTTCGTTCTCTGAGACTCGACTCCCAGCTCCACCCACTAGTCGCTGAGTCGCGCTGACTCGCGAGTCGCCGTTCGTTCACCGACTGTGTTTAGCGGTGAAGACTCGAGGACTGAGAAGTCACGAGAACCAGATGGGCAACAACATCCTGATTCCGAACATGAAGCGCTCCTCAGCTAAAAGGAACTTAGTTAATGTTGTGTTGATTGATGACCGTTTGCACCATTGCACGATTGTGATTAGTTTGAGAATGAGAACGAGGGAGGAGTTGAGTCTGACCGACTCAGCTAAGAATGTGCATTCGTGATTTGTTTGAACGAGAACGAGGGAGGAGCTGAGTCTGACCAACTCAGTGACTGAGAACCATGAACCATGAACCAGAAATGTTCAGCGTAGTGTCAGAATTCTCGTTTGTTCGTTCCCTATATAGTTCACTATATCAATAGTGAGTGAGTGAATAAGGTGGTGGTGGTGGAGGGACTGGGTGGTGGTGGGGAGGGTGGTGAAGTTCTGGGATTTGTGGTGATCTTAAGATGTTGGTGGTGGTGGTGGTGGTGGTGTGAATTGGTGATGGTGGTAGTAGTGGTGTAAGTGTGGTGGAGTTGATGACGGTCAGTGGTGGTGGTGGTGTAAGCTTGGTGAAGTGGATGATGGTGCTAGTGGTGGCGTAAGTAGGGTGGAGTTGGGGATGGTGCTAGTGGTGGTGTAAACATGGTGGAGTTAATCTTGATGATGGTGATAGTGGTGGTGTAGGTGTGGTGGAGTTGATAATGGTGGTAGTGGTGGTGTAGGTGGGGTGGAGTTGATGATGGTGCTAGTGGTGGTGTAAGTGTGGTGGAGTTGATGATGGTGCTACTGGTGGTGTAGGTGGGGTGGGTGGGGACAGGGTGAAAGGGGTGGAGGTCAGTATTAACTCTAGGCTACAAGCATGCAAAATCCAACCCTGCCCCTGACCCTTTCCCTGTCCATTTGTTTTTCTTCTAAGAGGTGGTGAGAATGAGGGGCTGTGAATGTCCAAACAGCAGTCCTACGTGATACTCTAGTTCTGCTCTCTGCATTATTAAAACCCCAACCGATTAGATTTGATAAAACCCTGGTTCTGCAGCAGTTGTCCCAGCCGGCGCAGACTGAGGCAGGGAGAGAAAGAACCATCTCTGTTACAATCAGGGTCTGAAGGTGTAGTGCCCTGGGTGGAGGAGATAACAGAGAAGGGAGGCACTCTCTGCTTGATCGTCCCCTGGACCCGACCCCGGGCTCTCCCTCGTTTACTTTATCCTCCCTCCATCTCTTCTCCTCTGTTAGCCTTTCTGTCCGTTCCCCTCCCCTCTCCCAGCGTGTCCCTCTCTGTTAAGCTCTGCTCGTCAACGGCTACTGCAGACACGCACGCACGCACACGCACGCGCACGCACGCACGCACGCACGCACGCACGCACGCACGCACGCACGCACGCACGCACGCACGCACGCACGCACGCACGCACGCACGCACGCACGCACGCACGCACGCACGCACGCACGCACACACACACACACACACACACACACACACACACACACACACACACACACACACACACACACACACACACACACACACAAACAAGCACAGTCACACACAACCTAACTCACACACACACACACAACCAAGCACAGTAACAAACAACCTGACACACACACACAGAGGAACACAAATACACAAACACACAGTCAAGCACAACATGACGCAAACGCACACACACACACCACCAATCACAGTCACACAACTGCATGCACCCATGCACATGCACTCACAGGGCAGGCACATAAATACACACACACACCAAACACAAGTCACACACACACACACACAGTCACATACTGACCTCCACGATCCAAACCTCCTCACACACAGCATCTGGCCAGTCAGGTGAGAGAATGATGAAAAGCAGTTTCAACCAGATCCGACGTTTGGGATTACCAGCGGCTGTTCCTTCTCACACCATTGGCACAGAAACCACCCCCCATCCCCTGACCCCCCCCCCCCCCCCCCCCCCAAATCTAATCTAATCCACAGCGGTGAAACAGGTGGTCGCCCGGTAACCAGGAGAGTAGGAGGTGGAGCTGGAAGGAATAATAATGAATCCTCGGTGGGTAATTAGTCATGGCGGCGCCGTAATGGATGTTTGTCACCGGAGCGGGGAACCTAATGGCTTCGTAAGGCTCTGTGAAAACACACGCTCGCTAAGGGGAACTCCGATCGAAAAAAAAAAAAAAAACGCTAAATAATTCGGACACGGTGAATGTTTTGACGGGGGGATGAAGGAAAAAACATGGGAATGCCCTTGCATGATGAATCCTAATTTCAAAATGTTCTTTAAATGGATGATGTAATGTTTTTGGTTATTTATTATGTGGTTGATTTTGGTTAAGGGCCGAGAGTGTTGCATTTAAATCAAGAGGTTCTGACGTTCATAAATACATAAATATATAAATTCATAAATATTTCATCTGCAGTAAAGATATACATCATTTGAACAGGAAATTCCCCTAATGTAGGTTTTTATTCCCTTTTTCTGTCTACAGCTAAACATGCTTTTATCTTACTGTCAAGGTCAGGCGGTTTTGGGTCAAACAGGATTAATGATCGGTGATGCAGAGGGAGAAACCATTCCTCCCGTAGCTACCACGGCTGTAGGTCGGCGCTTTAGGACATGACTTATCACTCCTCCTCGGAAAAAAACAACAGCACTTAAATCATCCACTTGTCCGGTGGTGAACAATGGAGCCGCCATCGACCGCTCAAACTTCCATTCCGTTAAACAAAGGGCTTTGGCTGATCACCGCAAGGTGATGTGGTTAGACACACACACACACATTGTGCAATTGCGTAATACTTATTTATTTGTTTACATCTACCTCTGGCTCTTTTTTATAGGCAATTTCAATCGTGTGCAATATTGCTCACTTTCTATTGACTTATTTGATTGAGTTTAACCATTTGTCCATTTTGTTGTTTGTCGTTTGTTGTCTGTTGACTGACTTTGTGAGCTACAGGATACCTGAATTTCCTCAAGTGGATGAATAAAGTATCTATATCTATCTATCTATCTATCTATCTATCGTCTGACTCAGCCTGCATTTACCCTCCCGGCTACGAAGAGGAAGAAGACGGAACCCACTGCTCTTAACGAAAATGACAAGCTTTAATTGAAAACGTAATTGACCAATTTAGCGTAAATTAACATCACAGTCTCTGACAGACTCAAAGAGGATTATTTAGAGGGGTTGGAGCAAACAATCAAAGTCATTGTTATTGCTTGAGAATGTGTGGCGAAGGTGTGTTTGTCTTCTGAAAGTGATCTCTGGACCTCTGGCCTGGAGTGGTTGTTAGGGGAGTCAATGTATGGATGTCCAATGAAGAAAGGAGATGCTTTCTTTGGTACACCTTGTTCTGTAAAAACACATTCAAACTGTTGTGTTTTAACAGAACAATGTTTGTATTTTCAGTATGGTGCTCTGTGGCCCTCCAGGGGCCCCTACTTAATCAGTCAGGACACGACTCTGCATGCAATGGGATTCCATTGTACATCAAGATTTTGATTTAAAAAAAAGAAGAATAAACAAGAAAAAAGAAAAAAACAAATACAAACATTTAAAAAACAGAAAATGTATTATTCTTACTCAATAAGACTGATGACAAGACTACTAAAGTCTTAGGAAATAAACACATATATGTTTGAATTCTTCCTCCCCTCTTCCCTCTCATCCCCTTCCCCTGCCCCTGACGTTCCTGGAGGGTCCACAGCATCTTAAAGGGCCTGATGAAGTGGAGGGCCCCATTGTGGAGAACAAAGGGGCCACTCCATCTTGGCTCTATCTGGCAGACATCTTGGGTCCTCTGGGAACAGCTTGGTTCACTGTACGATATTCAAAAGTCGCCCACTGTGTGGTGAAGCACAGAGAGAGAGAGAGAGAGAGAGAGAGAGAGAGAGAGAGAGAGAGAGAGAGAGAGAGAGAGAGAGAGAGAGAGAGAGAGAGAGAGAGAGAGAGAGAAGGTGGATAGACCGAGACTATAGCAACACAATCAGTGATACACTTTGAGTAATTAAATCATTTTGTCATTGTGCTATTTTCAAATAAAGCAGGTATATTCCGAATTGAAGTGTTACCTGGGCACCTATGTTTCAACCCATTCCAACGCAGTGCTGCCATTCCAGACTGTATCAGAGCGATGCTGATCTCTGACAAGCTCTGACTCTGAAACCATTCACACTCTTAAGTGTGACAGACGTCACGTGTCACTCAACCCGACAAGTATTGAGTCTGACACATTTGACGCACGCCTCCTGACACGCACAAGCATCTACACTGTCAGGTGAACACATCAGCGAGAGAGACGAGAGGCATCTCTATCACTCGTGACATCCACTCGCGACCCAATAGAGAATTAGTTCACAGCTGAAACTCCCTGAAATTTCCCGCGTCACTATGGATAAATAATATATTTAATAACCAAACATTTGTCTTTTTAGATACTTTCTGCTTATTCTGGAGTGCGACAGCTTGGTTGTACCAATGCCAACGCACTGACCAAAGGTATTTGGCGCCGTTAGTGAATAGAGAGGAATGGAGTAACGGGCGATAGGTCTTCCTCGACGCATTCGACTGAAGCCAATTAGCCGTACAGTCTGTTCACAACCCACTCCGTACGGACCCCTTGAACAACCTCGGAAACCACAAAGAGCCAACGCAGCGTTTAGAGCGGCGACAGCAAAGCCAAAGACAACTAAAGAAAAACAGGTTGTGTTTGTGCAATAGTGTGTTTTTTGGGGTTTTCCGTCGCGCTCCAACGATAGACTGAGATTCAACTCGGTTCAAGGTTTGTGAAAGTAGATTTCACCGGAAAATGTATGAATTTGGATATACCGTATGTGTCCCTAAATAATTTATTAATCATAGACTAATTATAAATGTATCAACCACCACCTACATGACATTTGAATAGTTCCCCTCAGCTCATATTTTGTCATGAATTAATTTCCCTAACAATCACAGAAATACATTTCCAAGGCTGACATTAATGGTGAAAAATCCTATCCAATTA
>NW_028178832.1:5000-8888 GCF_964030765.1 Micromesistius poutassou | reverse complement strand
CCCCGCGTCTCCTGGGCCAGCTGCTCCCTGATGTGTCGGGTGGGCTTCGGCGTGGCCGCGAACGCCGCCTTGAGCGTCTCCAGCTGCTTGGCCTTGATGGTGGTCCGGGGTCCGCGTCGCTTGCCGCCGAGGTTCTGGTCGTCGTTTTCGTTATTACCCGTTTCTTTGTCGGACAGAGCGGCTATTTCTGAGTCCTTTAGGTTGACGTCGTCCTGTAACTGGTCTTGAGAGTCCGGCGATAGGCTGGGGTCGCTTGCAGGCCGTTACTGCGGGGAGCGCGACAATAAAAACACGTGAATTTCTATTTCCAAGGCGTAAATGGCTGGTTATCAAACAAAATAAGCATTTTTGATGCACACACACACACGCACACACGCACACACACACACACACACACACACACACCACACACACACACACACACACACACACACACACACACACACTGTCAACGTAGAATTACTTGTATAGTGCCATTGGTCGTTGTGGCCTTATTGAAAATGTAATTGCCTGACTTTACATGCAATCAAAGAAATCCAATGCAATCGGTTAGCGTTACCTGAGAGGAGGTTGGTTGTCTTTAACGCTCGCGTTGTTTAGGTAATCTTCCTTACAAACGAATTTGTTTTCATCTATAATGTAGAGCTCCTCTCCGGTGGAGAGCTGCTTATTGCACATCATGCAGGTGAAACAGTTGAGGTGGAACACTTTGCTCCTGGCCCTCCGCACCAGGTCGTTGGGTGAGATGCCCTGGGAACAGCCGGCGCACTTTGTGCCGAACCTTCTGTGGAAAACATACTTTTTCGGTTAAACATTCTTATACATTCTTTATACCAAGTCGGATGCTATAATTCACGTCCATCCCTCCGTCCGTCCGTCCGTCATCCATCTCTTCCCCCTTGCACGGGACGCAAGCGACAGAGTCCGTAGCAGACTCTACGCTATACGCGTCCACACATTTAGTATCTCTCGACGCATTAGTCTCAATGCAGCTGACTCTATTTTTTTATTCAATTGTATTATTTTATATTTTATAAATATTTCATATTTATATATTATTTTTGTTTTATGATATTATGATACTGATTACGATTTGGCCTACACGTAGTAGCATAAAGTGATGTTTTTGTTGTTATTATAATTGTGATGCTTCAGCATCATTTTCTTTGAATTATTACCACGCAGGCATATTGGCTCTGTAACGCTTTGCTTATAATTTGACACAAAATCACATTAACAATTAACTGTTATTTAAATCCAAACAAGTAGGCTATTGAACGGCTGTGAAACGAAAAATCTTGTGGAAAAACATTATTTCGTTTGGAACAATAAATGTACCGTGTGCCATGTTATCTTGTAGTCTATGGTTGCATGTTATTGCCTTCACTATTATTGTTTACAATGCAAAAAAAAATAATAGACACGTTATTTCAAAGAAATACACATGTATGCCTATCCGTGGTATTGTATATAATTGTAATGGAGGTTTCTTTAGACGAACGTGAAATAATGTGTATTGAATGGCATACAAAGCCTGATGGCTGTGGGTCTGTGATTGCATTGTCTGCGGACTTGATCTTTTAAACTAGTTTATTATTCAAATCCACTTATCACGTCCTTCTCACTTGAACTGTGCAAACACGCACGGCGCTGTGCAGACGTTTTAACCACCGTGCGACTGCACTTCTTTCTTTTGGGCCTTGGTCAAGTATTGATTCTGACGGCTTCCCTGGCACGTTGGATTTTGTAAACAAAGTGCGATTTCCTTGAAAAAACCCCCCACTGTGAGGCAGGCACACGCGTGTAAAAACTGATGCCCTTTGTTTTGCGTAAGCGTTCAAATTAACAAGCTTTTAATTAGCGTCCTAATCAAAGCTTATCTACTCCGAATACCCATTGACGCCTAGAGGCACGGACAGGTTGGTCATACATTAAGATTACAAAATGGTAAATCGTATCCTGCCAGATAGGCGTACGTAGCGCTTTTTACGTAATGTGGAGTTCATGCAATGGCATTTTAATTGTTGTATCTTTATATTAACAGAAATACGAGGCCTTGCAAAAAAAAGGTGTGAAAACAGAATAGTTTCATTCAAGCTAAAATTCAAGCTACTTAAATCAATATGATAATCTTATTATATGTAATGCAATATATTTCTTTGGCTACAAAATTCAAGTTTGGCTTGGATTTTGAAAAGTCTGTATTTTTTTTATAATTCTCAGGGAACATATATATATATATAGGCCACAACTGTCAAGAACGCTCAACAACAATTCATGGTGGAGACAACACTTTGGCTGCCCCGCATTTTCAACGTATGCTTACCTAAAGAAGTCGTTTTTGCAGTAGAGTTTCCCCTCTCGGGAAAAGCATTTCTCGGTCAGGGTGCATTTACACTCGCAGCACTGAACGCACTTGACGTGCCACGCTCTGTCCAAAACATTGAGGAGAAACCGGTCCAGTATAGGCCTCTCACACCCGGCGCAGTGTACCATGACTTTGGATATGCACCCACAGGGATAACGTGGATCGCCTCGCTCTCTCCCTCTCTCTCTCTCTCTCTCTATTTGATTCGACAACAAATCAACAGACGAACCAGGATCGACTGTTTTCGTCCAACTATGCGGTTCCCCTTCGTCTCGGAGTCCCCCAGGTCAATGCATTCAAACCAGCAGTCGATCAGATGTCACCGCGGATTTCTCCCGGCGCGCGTAACGTTCCCACCGGGGAGGTAGCGTCCAGGGCAGCGGGTGACGACGGCGGCGGTGGTGGTGGCGGTGGATACCCAGACGTCCTCGCGCAAGCCAGTCCGCGGGCCAGTCCACTATACACAATAATATGACCTAACCAAATGAAGAAACCAAACGCTAAACAGGTCGCCTCCGACGAGAAAACAACGAAGCGTGCGTCTCCGTGGTCTTCAGAGTGACGCATGTGCTGCAAAGAACGCGACGGTGTCTGGTACTTTAGGAAGAGGCGTCTGAATTATGTGGTGTAGGCGATACTTGTCCTACAAGACACGCATGCCCCTAAAAAAATGGATGTAGTGAGACATGGCCGCTTATCCACTGGTCAACTCTCGGTGGAAACAAACAGAAAACCTAAAAAAAAAACGATCAATAAATTAGGTCTCCTCCAGCTGTTTCGGATGTCCAGTATATGATGGGCAAAAAAAAACAACAAGCCTGTAGTAATTCTAGGACAAGTGTGACATCTAGGCTCTGAGTTTGACGGTGTGTCTTTCAGTCTCCGGTACTCTGAATGCTCCTGAAAGCACAAGAGCCAGCCTTATTCACAGGCTGGTGACGTCAGGACGCGACCAGACCAATCAGGGCTCCGCCATGCCAAGTAACCATTAGCTATCCCATCAAAGCACAGCCAGAGCACCGCCGTGCTATTTATGCTGAACTGAAGATACCAATTCAAAAAATTTCCCTGAAACTGTCATATGCTAGCGAATGTGTTCGGAGGAAGGAGCCGACCACGGTCGTCCGGGAAAAAGGCGCGCTCCATTCAGGTGATCAAATTGGGTCGTGGGCGCGGGGACATCAGGACGGCTCCGACAAGGTAGATATGGTGCGCACCGTTAGGATTAAAAATGTGTCTTATTTCAGTTCCGAGTGCCGTGTAGTCTGTACCCAGGTTCCCAGGTACTATAGTCCCAATGTGCCGAGGCAACGGTGCGGTTTTGTAGCCTGTTGCCATTTCAAGAATCCAAAGATAAATAATGCAATTTCGAAGAAGTAGCCCACCTTTATCCAAGTGATGAGATCAACTAACAAGCGAAAGCCATTCCGTAACGCCGTTTTTATTTTGTCATTTTTGGGAAAAGCAAGCGCGCACATGATGCCACACCGATAGTTCCGTTCCGTTTTGTATTGTTGTAT
>NW_028178832.1:0-2500 GCF_964030765.1 Micromesistius poutassou | reverse complement strand
CCACGGCCACGCCGTTGCTTTGCATACGCGGCGTTTCTCACACTGGACACTTTCCACGGGGTCCGTTTTTTGTAAGGAAAAACCAAACCAAACTAAACCAACGCATTTGATATGTAAATATCACGGATGTTACTTTATTTACAATAGGTCTATATGACATTTTAAAACTAATCGAGAGACCGGATTTAACCACAACATCCAATATGTCCTAAGAGGACTTTAGGCCTATAGCATTTTTTACTGTATCCCAAAAATATATATATCGAGGACAATCATAACATCATATACTTTTGCTGTTTTCCTAGAAATGTGTCCTGCTGCTATTTTTGCCCTTTTCCTGTTCCACCGAGATGGCTGGACTGTGATTGTGAGCTGCGCAGACACGCTGCTACTCCGGTAATAAAGTGTAAAATATGAGCCCGGAGATTGAAGCTTTGATCAACCGAGCATAGCGGGTCCCGCCGGGGGCGCCCCGCTGGACGAACTCGGGAGGACCGGAGTGAGACCCCCCACCCCCCCCTCCATCCCCCCAGACGCGCCTCGACACTCCTGTGTGTGTGTGTGTGTGTGTGTGTGTGTGTGTGTGTGTGTGTGTGTGTGTGTGTGTGTGTGTGTGTGTGTGTGTGACTGGGACTGTGGTTTGGTTGTTGCGCGTTTCACTCTGGTCCACATACTACTACACTAGTAAATAAATACAAAAACAATTGGCTTATTATTCTATAAACATAGCATGTGCGCAAAAAAAATAGAACCTATATTCTGGGTTATTTAAGAATGCTGCTGCTGCAAAAAAACAAGTGTCTATGACGAACACATCATTATATATGCATATCGTTTATATTCACTCCTCAACAACTATTGACAAGGAATAAGCTTATATGTAATTGTTGTTAATAACAATACACTAAAGCAACAGCCTATTTGATAAACAATAAATACTAGTCGTCCGCAAAATTGGTAGGCTATACTAAGAATAACGTGAAAAGTTTAAAAAAAAAAAAGCTCTTTATGAGCCCAATTATTTAAAATATAGGCTACGATTGCATTTGCAAGTCCTTTTATTTTCTTCTGCGCGCAGGACAATTGACCCTGTTCTGTCCGTCTGTCTGTCCCGCCCAGTATAGGCCCCACATGGCCCCACCGCAGCTCGCAGTCACCACCACACAGACAGACAGGCCTACACGACTGTAACTCAACACGGGTGACCCGGCTCTCTTCTTTAGTCCCTGTGGCGGACGGGACCCCACACGTCAATACACCTGTCCGCAGCACCGGAGTTCTTCGCGTCAGATTGTGCCAACGTTGACATCATGGATTATCGGACGGAGCCAACTCTACATAAACATTTACAAGACTTTTCAACTCCCCGTCCATCCGGATTCAATTCCGTTTACACGCGTCTATAGCAGCTGCCCCTTCGCCAGATAGGCTACACGACTCGATCCATGGCTCTATGCAGATGTCGATTGCAGGTTTCCGTCAGAATAACATCATACCTCTCGGAATGAATAGGAGTTCAACGGAAGTAGTCTACTCTGGGCCTATAGCCCATCTGTGGTCGATACCGTTTAGTGGAAAAGAAAATCGCAGACTCGTTTCACGCTCAACGACTCATTCTGGACGTCAAGGGGACCGATTCAAGCACGAGGGTTTTATGTTTGAACATTATTATGGACTGTGTTCTTGGTGGTAGGCCTAATAACAATCACACCATTCGTAGTCGACCAGTCCACCGAGTGTGCCATGAAATAGTTTCCAGCCTCGACTTTTCAGATATGTGCACGTTTAGTGTCCACGCGCGATGCACTGGCTGTAACGTGGTTTTCTTTATGTAAGGGAAGGCCCACATGTGCATTGTGCGTAAATTACAGCAAACAATAGCTGTACGCAATTTAGAAATGATTTGTGCCCTCGTGACTCCAAAAAGGCGAGGAACGGCCAGGCCTTTCCCCGCGTGTCCCTGTCCCTCACTTCAGATTAATGGCGCTCCGCGCTTATTCTGCAGTAGGGGTGAAAGGGCTAGAATCACTAATGATTCTAATATAATTGTGACGATAACCACTCCCTTTGAGATATTATCGCCACAGTTGGGCAATGCTCTAGGGACGTTCTGCGCGGCTGAAAGAGCGACAGATAGCTCGTGCAGCACTGGAGCAGATTTCTGCCTGCAAAAAAAAAAAAAAAAAAAATAGAAAAGCCCGCAAGCCTCGCGGATCCCGCGTGGGGAGAGATAGGCTGGAGCGGTGTAAATACTGCCATGGCTGGACATTTCAGGGACCTCTAGGCGGCATTTCTTTTGGGGTATTTTTTTTTTGTGTACCTCTTTTTAAATGACATTTGACGTGAACAGTATGAATTAAAACGATAATTTGCGCCTCATTTTTATTATTCCTATGTTTGCCATGAGTAAAAAATGGATTCGGTGAAACAAACAGTACAATAAGCGGCCTATATATATATATATTAATATATATATATATATATATATATATATATATAA
>NW_028178833.1:2500-22069 GCF_964030765.1 Micromesistius poutassou | reverse complement strand
AACAACAACCACAACAACAGGACAAAACAAAGACAAACAAGCATCATGTATCATGTGTTGGTGTCCCCTGGCACAGGGGGAAATCTAACATGAGACGAGTTGTTGAGTAGGCTTTGGGTGTTTTGTTGAAATATGAGAAGGATGTTGTCGCTCTGCCTCTGCAGTTGTGTATGTGTGTGATCCGCAGGGGGTCTGACGGCCTCTCTCAGCCTCACCCTCCACACAGCCACTGCCACCAATACATCATTCATAAGATTTCTACAAATGCCATAACTTCTCATCATGCAATGACAGTTCTCTTTGTGCTTGCTTCTATTCTTCCAGCCTCTAGATCTCTCCGGCTCTCTCTCTGTCAATGTATTTGTCTCTTTTGATCAATGTACATGCTAAACCATATGCAAATGCATCATTTACATGAGATTTCCATTCTTTCCTCTTTTTGTTTTTGTCAATTATTTTCTAATTTTCACCAAATTCTTTGCAACACATGGTTGAAATGTTCCCCTTTGTGATGCTCTTCCACTAGAGGAGAGCGCTCAGGTTCTCAGCTCTGCAGAGGCCACTTATGGGCCGCTCAATGGTAGGTGAGGCAGAACGGACGTCCTGGCCCTATCCGCACCCAGCTGTACCCGGTGCAGTGACCCCAATGAATCCCTGTGTGTACATTCATGTGTGTAGTCTCATTGTTGTGACGAGATGTGTGTGATCACTGTTGTTCGTGTTGTTTTCTGGAGTTTGCCAGTGTTTACTGATTGTTCTGACGTTATAAATGTAGTAAAACTGGTAAACATTGTTTGCTGTCACATAAAAATGATAGAACTCTGAACCATATCAATTTACTCTCACTCTCTCTTCCTCTCTCTCTCTTCCTCTATCTTTCTGTGTGTGTGTGTGTCTCTCTCTCTTCCTCTCTCTCTCTATCTCTATCTCGCTCTTCCTCTCTCTCTGTCTCTCTCTCTCTGTCTCTCTCTCTCTTCCTCTCTCTGTCTGTCTGTCGCTCTCTCTCTTTCTCTCTCTGTGTGTGTGTCTCTCTCTCTCTCTCTCTCATTTTCTCAGGGAAACAACCTGATGGTGCAGTAGAGAACAACCAGAACAAAGGTAAAGATTGTGCTTGTATGTGTGTGTGTGTGTGTGTGTGTGTGTGAGTGAGTGAGTGTGATTGTGTATGTGTGTGTGTGTGTATGATGTGTGTGTGTGTGTGTGTGTGTGTGTGTATGTGTGTGTGTGATGTTGTGATCAAGCGGTCAAGTCAACCTGTGTGTGTTTTTTTTCAGCCAAGAAACAGGACGGGGGCGTTGCCATGGAGATGCAGCCTCTGAAGAGTGCGGAGGGAGGGGAGGTGGAGGACCGGGAGAAGAAGAAGACCAACGTCCCCAAGAAGGAGAAGAGCGTCCTGCAGGGAAAACTCACCAAGCTGGCCGTCCAGATCGGCAAAGCAGGTGAGACCCCCTCTGTGAAGACACGCCCCCCTCTGTGAAGACACGCCCCTCTCTGTGAAGACACGCCCCTCTCTGTAGAGACACGCCCCTCTCTGTGGAGACACGCCCCTCTCTGTGAAGACACGCCCCTCTCTGTAGAGACATGCCCCCCTATGTGAAGACACGCCCCTCTCTGTAGAGACACGCCCCTCTCTGTAGAGACACGCCCCCTATGTGAAGACACGCCCCTCTCTGTAGAGACACGCCCCTCTCTGTGAAGACACGCCCCTCTCTGTAGAGACACGCCCCTCTCTGTAGAGACACGCCCCTCTCTGTAGAGACACGCCCCCTATGTGAAGACACGCCCCTCTCTGTAGAGACACGCCCCTCTCTGTAGAGACACGCCCCTCTCTGTGAAGACACGCCCCTCTCTGTAGAGACACGCCCCTCTCTGTGAAGACACGCCCCTCTCTGTAGAGACACGCCCCTCTCTGTAGAGACACGCCCCCTATGTGAAGACACGCCCCTCTGGGGCTCCAGAAAGCTCCTCTCTTAAGGGCTGATTATGGTCCCACGTTCACGCAACCCAAGGGGGTGACGGACCCCTTACGTCCTTGCGGACCCTCCTTGCGTCCACCGCGAGGGCCTGACGTGAGCCTCCCAAAAATTGTAACCTTCCGTTGAGGCGACGCAGCCGCAAGGGCTGTGATTGGTCCGCTCACTAAAACCCGACGCAGAACCATAAAGGTTCACGACTGCGTTGAAGCGTCTGCGTGGTCGTTGCGTTGCGTGAACGTGGGGCCATAATCAGCCCTTTATACCCCCTTTCCACCAACGCAAAGCCGGGGCTGGTGCTTGGCTGGTGGTTGTGCTGGTTCTAACCCTAGATGTCCCTGGTTCTGGTCTCTGGACCCGTGTGGTGTTGGTGCCTGGAGTCTGAACCTGTTGGTCTGGCCCGGAGCCAGGATGATTTATGTGGAAAAGGTTTGAGATTGGCACTGGCTCCAAACCAGCACTGAACCGCGCTGGTGGGAAAGGGGTATCAGAGATCCAGCTCATCCAAGTCTCATCCTTTCCTCAAAATATAAGCTATGGCAAAATAGCTTGTGCTCCATTATGATATATTTACCTGTTTATATCCTGATGATGAAGCCAACGCAAGCATTCCATCACCACTGATTACTGTGTCGCCCGTTCCATTGAAATGCAGAACACAAAAATCTTTGCCCTTGAAACACTGTTTTTCTCATTGCAATGGTCGAGCTGTAGGACTGTCCGATTGATAACCCGATTAACCGATTCTCTGCTTTGTTCCCTCAGGCCTGGTGATGTCAGCCATCACCGTGATCATCCTGGTGCTCTACTTTTGCATCGAGACGTTTGTTGTCCAAGGTGTGTCTAATAAGCCGATGTCCAGATACCCCTCAGGTCCGTCAGCTGCCGGTCCTCTCTAACCCCGCTGTGTTCGCAGGTCGCACCTGGATGGCAGAATGCACACCGGTGTACGTCCAGTACTTTGTAAAATTCTTCATCATCGGAGTGACGGTGCTGGTGGTGGCCGTCCCTGAGGGCCTCCCTCTGGCCGTGACCATCTCCCTGGCCTACTCTGTCAAGGTACGCCTCACACCACCACCACCAGGAACTGCACTCTGTCTCTGTCCACTATCTCTATACACCCTTCCTTCACTTTCTGCTTCTCCTAGAAAATGATGAAAGATAACAATCTTGTGCGCCACCTGGATGCGTGTGAAACCATGGGCAACGCCACGGCCATCTGCTCGGACAAGACGGGCACACTCACCACCAACCGCATGACGGTGGTGCAGACCTTCATCGGTGGGTCTCCTCCCCCTGGGACACACACACGCAGCACACACAAAACCACACAAAGCCACACAAAACCAAAGTCCGCCGCACCAGGATTTCTAATGTCAAGGTCAGACATTAATTGCTATTTTGACGTATTTATATCTTATTTTAAGAGATACATTAGCGTATATTGTTGTTTTGTTGGGTACCATATAAAAATATATGGCGAAAACTTCTGTGTGGCATTTCCTATTTGAATGGGACCTCAGTCTCCAACCATGTAAAGACCCAGAGGCCGGCTGGCAACAAGCAGCCCTACTGTAGAGAACAGGGCAACAAGCAGCCCTACTGTAGAGGACGGGGCAACAAGCAGCCCTACTGTAGAGAACAGGGCAACAAGCAGCCCTACTGTAGAGAACAGGGCAACAAGCAGCCCTACTGTAGAGGATGGGGCAACAAGCAGCCCTACTGTAGAGGACGGGGCAACAAGCAGCCCTACTGTAGAGACTGTTTTACTGTTTTCGGACTTGTTAGTTTGTTGTATTTCATCGATCAGTTTATGCGGATTAGTCCGGATATAAGCCGAAATTTCAAGCTTCCACTGTGGATCATCATCATTTCAACTATGTTCTCTACTATCACAACCCAAACAACACTGAAGTACTCACCTGATGAGCTGTACAGACTGCGAACCTCAGCGCAAACGTCCAAGGTACATCCACCGTGGCTCCCGGCGAACTGCATTTCTGACGAGGAACCGGATCTATCATTTCGGTTTTGGACTGCCCGTCCACGAGTTCGGAGGAGGAAAGGTTCAGACCGGTGCGTTAACTGCAGTGTCCTAACTCCATTGGCAAAATTCGCTGCACATTCGTGCACCACTTCCCACAAGTTTGCCCTCTACAACGTTCGCTCCATCACCAACAAAGGCCTTCTGATCAATGATCTCATTATTGATCAAAGCTTGGACTATCTAGGTCTAGTTGAAACTCTAGTTGGCAACAACAAAACAACTTCCTTCATTTAAACTCTGCTACTCCGCCTGGATTTGTTTACCTGTCAAAACCCTGAACTTCCGGGAAAGGGGGTGGTCTCGCGTCAATTTACCGCGAGGGTCTTAAAGTGGAATTACTTGGTCTACCTGAACAGCCCTCCTTTGAGATGCTGGCTGTGAAACTCCATGGCCACACGGCCACTGTTATTGTCGTGCTGTATAGGCCACCTAAGCCGTCAAAGGATTTTATCCATGAACTCTCGACTATTTTAACAACAATTAATGAAATGTCTCCTCACATCATTCTGATGGGGGATTTTAATATCCACTTCGATCACACTGAAAATTCATCTACAAAGGATTTTAAAGCAACACTGGACTGTTGGGATGACATATTGGGATGACCCAATATGTTGGATTTCCAACACATTCAAAGGGACATACACTTGACAGTTTGTTGTGCAGGCATTACTCCATCTAATATTCAATCATCTGAATTACCAGTTTCTGATCACAAAGTTGTCTTGTTCAATGCTACTTTGACACTCAGAAAATTAAAAATGAATAGGATAATGTCATACCGTAACATCAGACATGTAAAGAAGGAAGATTTCATAGCATTAATTACCTCATACCCAAGCCTCATACCCAAGCCCTGCCACCACCTCTTTGCCCTCAGACTTAGTAGGCTACTACAATGACTGCTTATCTACAGAACTTGATGCACTAGCCCCTATAAAAACCCGGGCTGTTTCCTTTGCCCATACTGCTCCGTGGTATACACCTGAGCCACGTCAGCTCAAGGCAAAAGGGCAACGTCTTGAGAGGCTCAGCAACAAAACAGGACTCACAGTCCACAAACAAATGTACACTGAACATGTACTCTACTACAAAAACATGCTGAATACAGCAAAGAATAACTACTTCACGAATACCATCAGTGCGGGTGAAGGTAACACCAGGAGACTCTTCTCCACAGTGAAAAGGCTACTGAAACCACCAGACTCCAGCACCAACAACATCTCTGAGGATTATTGCTCTGCTTTCCTTAAGTTTTTTGATTCAAAAATCTCTAATATACATCAACAATTGAACATCACACAGGCTGAACTAACAGCAGCATGTGTGACAAATTTACCCCCACCTGCTGTTGTCAGTAACTTCAGTCTTCCAACTGAGGACTTTATCTCTGATCACCAAATCTAACTCTTCTACATGCCACCTGGACCCCATCCCCACCTCCCTTGTTAAAACCTGTCTGCCTGCCTTAACACCACTGATAACCTCCATTATCAAATCATCTTTGTCAACTGGCACAGTCCCCGCTTCACTAAAAGCTGCAATAGTCAGACCCACACTGAAAAAACCAGGACTGGACTGTAACAACCTTAATAATTATTGTCCAATATCAAACTTGCCCTTCATTTCCAAAACACGAGAGAGAGAGAGAGAGAGAGAGAGAGAGAGAGAGAGAGAGAGAGAGAGAGAGTAGTTGCAACCCAACTCCAGACTTACGATCAAGACAACAATCTTTTTTTTTTTAACAATGTATTTATTTTCCTTTTTTTTTTTTTTTTTTACACACACATCTGACGATACAAACATAAAAAAAAATAATAATAATAAAAAAAAAACAACAATGAACATTACAAGACAGTTACTGGTACAAAGAAAGCAAAACAACAATCACAAAAAACAAAACAAAACAAAGCGACAACAGCACTACTCCTCTTCAGCTCCATCCATTAAATGTGACAAATTTCTGTTCTTTATATAACTTATAAAACGTCCCCACACCTCCTGAAACTTTTCTTGTTTGTCCTTAAGAATGTATGAGATCTTTTCCAAAGGTAAACATAAACATAATTCCTTGAACCACTGTGTAATACTTGGTTTGTCTGGCCTCTTCCAGGACAATGCTATCATTCTTTTAGCTTGAAGAAGACATATATCGATAAACATTTGCTCATTACTCTTTATCTTGTGTCCCTCTGGGTAAAGACCGAGCAGGAAGATCTTTGGTTCTGGTACGATATTTATTGACAAAATCTTCTGTATTTCCTGCCCGACCTTCCCCCAAAACTCCATCAATTTTGGACAGGACCATAGACAGTGGAACAATGTGCCTCTATTTTCACCGCATCTGGTGCATACATCTGGAATATTACAATTATACTTATTGAGTTTAACTGGTGTGATGTACACTCTCATAAGCCAGTTGTATTGTAGAAGTTTTAGACGAGTATTCCCAGTCTGGGATTGGGCTTGTGCACACGCCGTGCTCCATTGTTCCACTGTTAAATCCTCCCGGATATCTGCTCTCCAGGCATTAAGTCTATCTTCCGAGGATTCCGGAGAGGAGTCAACCAATAGAGCATAAAAATCTGATATCATCCCCCTTCTAAATGGGTCATTAACCAAAGCTTTCTCCAGCACAGACGTGGGTGGGGCCAGCATGGATTGCCCCAAATTAGTTCTAATAAAATCCCTCAGTTGCAGATATTTAAAGAAGTGTTTGTGAGGGATATCATATTTAGTGACAAGTTCCTCGAACGAGAGCATACTCCCTCGACCCCTCTCAAATACGTCCCTTAGTTGACCTATTCCCCTATCCGCCCATAATTTAAACCCCCCATCAGCTCTGCCTGGCACAAATTGGTTATTACCCCATATTGGGCTGAAGCAAGAGAGACGCGAATGTTCTCCCAGATATATATTGACCTCATGCCAGACTTCAATCATTGTTTTAACTATAGGATTGCTTGTAATTCTTTTTAGGTTTTTATAAGTATCTGAGTACATATAAAGGGGGAGTGGTAATTTCAAGGAGCTCGATTCCACATCTTTCCATGCCGGCGCCGCATCCGTTGTAAAGTAGAACATTAGCGTTCTCAATTGAGCTGCCCAAAAATACCACAGCAGGTTAGGACACTTTAATCCCCCCCTATCATAGGGTAGATAGAGCAAGGACAATCTAAGTCTAGGACTTCTATTGTTCCAAATAAAGTTGGTAAACAATTTCCTGGTTCTAGAAAAGAAGTTTGGTGGAGGTGGCAAGGGTACGTTTTGAAATAAATATAATAGTTTGGGAAGTACATTCATTTTGAGTATATTAATTCTGCCAATTAAAGATATTGAAAGACTTGACCATCTATTAATTGAATTTTCGATTGTGGTTAAAATTGGGTTATAATTAGTATTCACCATCTCTTCCAACCTTGGCACAATTTGGATTCCCAAATACGTAAAGACATTTACTGGTCTGAAGTGACAGACATGACCGGGAGGGTTTGATCTTTCTTCCGAGTTCAGAAGCATAATGGATGACTTGGAGTTGTTTACTTTGTAGCCAGATATGCGACCATATGATGTTATTAGATCTAGAATAGCTGGAACAGATACCTCCAAATTTTTTAGGAATAGTATTACATCATCAGCATATAAAGATATGTGGTGCTCTAGATTTTCTATATTAATACCTGTAATTAGTGTATGTTCCCTTACAGCAATAGCAAATGGTTCAATTGCGATCAAAAATAAGAGAGGTGATAAAGGGCATCCCTGTCTACAGCCTCTATTGATCCTAATCGGTCCAGATATATTATTGTTGGTTATTATTTCTGCATATGGATCGTTGTACAACAGTCTTACCCACTTACAAAAGTTCTCCCCCAAGCCAAATCGACCAAGGAGCTCGAATAGAAACGGCCACTCTACGCGGTCAAAGGCCTTTTCGGCATCGAGAGACAAAAAGGCTGTATCTGGCGCCCCCTTCTGGACATGCAGTAAATTCAATACTCTCCTTACATTGTGAAAACCCTGGCGGGCCACCATGAACCCATTCTGGTCCTCATCTATAATTTCTGGTAAAACAAGTTCTAGTCTCTTTGCAAGTATTTTGCAAAGTATCTTAAGATCAGAATTTAAAAGGCTGATTGGCCGCATATTTTCGCATCTATCATTTGTTTTACCAGGTTTTGGCAAGAGTGTAATGAGGGCTCCTCTCATAGTGGGAGGCAATACTCCCTCTTTAAAAGATTCACTGTACATGTCCAAGAGGGGTTTCGTTAATCTGCCCGCAAATCTTTTATATATGTCTATTGGTAGACCATCCGGCCCTGCAGCTTTTCCAGACTTCATATTTCTTATTGCCTCCAAGATTTCACCAATACTCACACCTGCCCCCAGCTCTTTACTGTCTTCCTCTCGAATTTTAGGTATATTAATTCCATCCAAAAAGGAGCTCTCATCTATATCTTCTTGATTGGTCTCTGAGCTATATAATTTAACATAATAATCTCTGAATGCCTCGCAAATTTGTATAGGGTCTTCTATCGTCTCCCCAACATCATTTTTTAACGCGAAGACAACGATCTTGAACAATTTCAATCCGGTTTCCTTTCTAGACACAGCACTGAGACAGCCCTTGTCAAGATCACGAATGTCCTTCTCCGTGCAGCTGTGGCCTACTGTCCATACTCATTCTCCTAGACCTCAGTGCCGCCTTCAACACAATATCCCACCAACTGCTGCTTGAGCGGCTTGAAAGTATAGGAGTCTGTGGAACAGCCCTTAAGTGGTTTGCACACTACCTGACAGACCGGACATATTTTGTTCAAATACAAGACCACCAGTCAGAGAGCTCAGTACTCCAACATGTAGTTCCACAGGGGTCAGTATTGGGGCCACTTTTATTTATCATTTACCTTCTTCCGCTAGGCAATATCTTCAGACACCATGGCATCCACTTCCACTCATATGCAGATGACACACAGCTCTACGTATCTACCAAGCCCACTGCAACACTCCCCCAAACACCCTCACCACCTGTATTCACGACATCCAGACATGGATGACCACCAATTATCTCAAACTTAACAGTAGCAAAACAGAGCGTCTGCTCATTGGCACTACATCCACAGTCTCCATTGGGGAGGATCTCATACAAGTCTCCAAACAGGTAAAGAGCCTTGGAGTCATTCTGGACAGTACCCTTTCATTTTCCAACCACACCAATAATGTCTGCCGGACGGCTTATTTCCACCTCAGAAACATCTCCAGATTGCGTCCTGCACTTTCACAACACTCCACTGAAGTGCTTGTCAACACCCTGGTGACACCGCGCATCGACTACTGCAACGCCATCCTGCGAGGAATCCCCAATAAACTCATCCACTGACACCAACTTCTCCAAAACTCAGCTGCATGCATCATCACCCGTACCAAGTCCACCGAACATGTCACACCCCTGCTGATTTAACTGCACCGGCTCCCCATATCGCAACGGATCAACTTCAAAGTCCTTCTGATGACATTCAAAACCCTTCACAACCTCGCCCCCTCCTATATCACAGAACTCCTACAGACCTACACACCTTCACGCTCACTACGGTCGTCAACAGCAGGACTACTGGCAATACCAAACATCAGACTCACCACAATGGGAGCAAGGGCCTTCTCCCATTCTGCACCAAAACTCTGGAACTCACTCCCCCCTCACATTCGTGTGATTGACATCTCACAGTTCAAAACTACTCTCAAAACTCACCTTTTCAAGTCAGTCTATAAACTTTAACCACCCCCCCCCCCATTACCATTTAGTTTGCTTGTTATCTTATTTATTTTTAATGTTTCTTAGCTAATAAACTCTTTCTTACTTCTATTTTCTTTTATTGTAAGGTGACCTTGGGTGTTTTGAAAGGTGCCATAAGTCCAATGTATTATTATTATTATTAACGGGGCTCTTGGCCCAAGCTTCAGAGCCCATATGGTGATATTACGAGTGCTTTCTCCATTGAGAATATGTGAGACATGGTGGGTAACCTGTCCGCCACCTGTCTGCTGTTCACCAGGTGACGTCCACCACCGGGCCATCCCGGAGCCAGACCAGGTCCCCGCCAAGACCCTGGAGCTGATCGTGAACGCCATCGCCATCAACAGCGCCTACACCTCCAAGATCATGGTGAGCGACGCTGTTCGCTTCACAACTCCCCCTGGGGTTCTACTTTGTCGTCGTTGCATTCTCAAAGGATTCTAAATTCTCTCTTTCTTTTTTGTTTTAAAAAATCCTATTACTATGTTCTCTGCTCATTCTGTTTGTTTTCTGTCTGTCTGTTTCTTTCGGATTGTCCTCGCTCTCTCTCTCTCTGTGTCTCTCTCTCTGCCTCTGTCTCTGTCTCTGTCTCTGTCTCTGTCTCTCTCTCTCTCTCTCTCTCTCTCTCTCTCAGCCCCCTGACGTGGAGGGGGGTCTAGCAAAGCAGGTGGGCAACAAGACAGAGTGTGGTCTGCTGGGCTTCGTCCTGGACCTGAAGAAGGACTACGCCCCGGTCAGGGAGCAGATGCCAGAGGAGCGCCTCTACAAGGTGAGCTGACCCATGGCAGTGAGCAGCCCCCATGGCAGTGAGGACCCCCCATGGCAGTGAGGACCCCCCATGGCAGTGAGGACCCCCCATGGCAGTGAGGACCCCCCATGGCAGTGAGGACCCCCCATGGCAGTGAGGACCCCCCATGGCAGTGAGGACCCCCCATGGCAGTGAGGACCCCCCATGGCAGTGAGGACCCCCCATGGCAGTGAGCAGCAGTAGGGTGTACGGGTCCTGCTGTCGGCTGTCATGTTGCCGTGGCCAACATGCCGCAGCCTCATAATAGAATAGGTTCAATACATTCAAAATAATCTGCCCTTTCTTTGAATAGGCATGAATGCTTTAAACAAGTATTCATAGTAAATGCTTTTGGAGATTTAAACATGTGTTAAATGAACCTGTAAGAAACAGCCCCTTCTTATTCTTACACTTAGGGTGAGGGGTTCATTAAGTCACCTTTAACCCCTGCTATTAGTGACACTAACCGACCTGTGACCTGTGACCTCTGTCCTTCCCTGTGACCTGTGACCTCTGTCCCTCCCTGTGACCTGTGACCTCTGTCCCTGCCAGTGACCTGTGACCTGTGACCTCTGTCCCTCCCTGTGACCTGTGACCTCTGTCCCTCCCAGTGACCTGTGACCTGTGACCTCTGTCCCTCCCAGTGACCTGTGACCTCTGTCCCTCCCAGTGACCTGTGACCTGTGACCTCTGTCCCTCCCCAGGTCTACACCTTCAACTCCACCCGTAAGTCCATGAGCACAGTGGTGCAGCTGCCCGACCGCTCCTACCGCCTCTACAGCAAGGGGGCCTCCGAGATCCTGCTCAAGAAGTGAGCTGGACCCCTGAGTGGGTGTGTGTGTGTGTGTGTGTGTGTGTGTGTGTGTGTGTGTGTGTGTGTGTGTGTGTGTGTGTGTGTGTGTGTGTGTGTGTGTGTGTGTGTGTGTGTGTGTGGGTGGGTGTGTGTGTGTGCGTGTCTGTGCGTCTCTGTGTGTGTGTGTGTGTGTGTGTGTGTGTGTGTGTGTGTGTGTGTGTGTGTGTGTGTTTGTAAGAGAGAGTTTATGGTTGAGAGTTCATTAATGAGGAATATGATTGGATAATTTGAGGTAGCTGAGATGCTATGCTGCTGTCATTACATGAATCCCCCCATCTCACAAGCCTAACCCTCTCTCTCTCTCTCTCTCTCTCTCTCTCTCTCTCTCTCTCTCTCTCTCTCTCGCCCACCAGGTGTGCCTATATTATTGGTCCTAATGGAGAACCTCGTATCTTCAGACCCAGGGACAGAGACGAGATGGTCAAGCAGGTGTGCCCACGTCTTACTGAATCCTCCATCCATCCCTTTTATTGAGACTCCCTTCACATTCCCTTCATTTTGTATGATCGTTTTCAATCATTATGTTATATACATATATATATACATATATATATATGTGTATATATATATATATATATATGTGTCAGTGGCGGCTGGTGGTTTTTAAAGTGAGGGAGGAAGGACTGCGCGCTTGGTTGCCATTGGCCTGCTTGCACTGTTAGTGGCGTATGGTGGCATAAGTATGTGAGAATCAAGTTGTTTCAGGGAGTTTTGGTGAACTACAAAATAGCAGGGAGGGATAATTATGTGATAAAATTGATACAAATCCACCAGTGGCAGCATTGTACTTTGAAAGCTGGTGGGCAGCATGTCTTGGACTACAAGGGCAGAAGGAAAGGATGCAAAGCCTATTAGTCAAATCAGGCCTACTCTTGATTTGTAAAACTAAATTAAAAAATCTGGGCCTATCATTGGGCCTATTTTTGCCCTCAATGACTGAAGCTATTGGTTGTAATTTGGCTATGTTTATTTTCAGCTACAATTGTTAATATTGAAAAATTAAGACACAAGACCAAAAGTGATGCCATTTAAAATGCATCATGCTCTGAATCATTCACTAACATCCTTTCCACAATATTAAACAGAACGGTCAGTAACAAACAAAAGAACAACAAGAACATCATTTCACAACTATTGACATGGGCTGTAAGCCTAACATTGTTTGAGGCAAATGTGGATGTTAATGGATGTTTCAGAATGTTGGTCATGGTGTTAAGCCAAATAAGATTGAGGGATTTCATTTATAGATCAAGTCAATCCTCCTCGCTGTTTGTGTTAAAGATATCAGTGACCTGGTCATACCAAACAGGATATTTTTAAAGTGATTTCAGAATAACGGCGTGTGTAACGCCACGTTTTCGCCACCCTTTCAGACGGCTTGGTAACCCAACGGCGGAGTACCGAAAAATAGGTAGACTCGTAGGAAGGTATAGGTAGCTTGTTTATTTCAGCTGACTTTTGGCGATGGAAACGCCAATATAAGCGAACAGAGCCGCACTATACCGCAACGAACATTAGCGCACTGCTCGGTGGAAACGAGGCATACGAGCGGGTTCGTTGGTTCTCGTAGCCTAGAGGCTTGAGGGGATAAACCCTCCCTCCGGGCTGCTCCACAGCCAGGGCTCCTGCTTATTGGTTCATAGCGCAGCGAGGGCTCCAGCCTAGATTCAGATCCCTTAGCTAGTCCCACCCACTCAGAGGAGGACTTTCCTCCTCTCTCCCATTGACCCCCAATGTTATCCACCGGCTGCCAGTAGTTCCCGAGAAATGACTGGGAGTCAATGGAGGCTGAGGGAGGAACGTCCTCCCCAAAGTAATATCCAATAGGCGATAGGGGGTGCTAATGTCCCTTTACCCAGGGAAACAAACATAACATATACAAAGGCATTAAAGTAGTCATGTCTAAGGGCATTAATTCATTACAGTAGTCTGGGCAATCTACACTTTTTATTCTCAACAATGTTAAGGAGGATCTTCCTCCCTCACTGGAGAAGCCTCCACTGATATATATATATATATATATAGGTAATTGTTAGTTCTGAAGTCATGTCATATGACTGACAGGTCATCGAGCCAATGGCGTGCGAGGGTCTGAGGACCATATGCATCTCGTACCGCGACCTGCCGGCGACCCCGGAGCCCGACTGGGACAACGAGGCGGACATCGTGACGGAGCTGACGGCCATCACGGTGGTGGGCATCGAGGACCCCGTGCGGCCCGAGGTACGCCCCCACCCCTCCTGCTCCCCCTGTTGTCCCGCCCTCGTGTTGCTCTGCTGCGTCCAGCTCCTCTCAGCCTCCGCCCCCCCCCCCCCCCCCGCCCCCCAGGTGCCCGACGCCATCCGCATGTGCCAGCGGGCCGGCATCACGGTGCGCATGGTGACCGGAGACAACATCAACACGGCCCGGGCCATCGCCGCCAAGTGTGGGATCATCCACCCCGGAGACGACTTCATCTGTCTGGAGGGCAAGGACTTCAACCGCCGCATCCGCAACGAGAAGGGCGAGGTCAGTGTGTGTGGGGGGGGGGGGGTGTTGGGGGAGTGCTGCTTGATGCACAACACGTGTTTTAATGTCAGAGCATTGTAGGGTTTTGTATCTGAGACCTGGGGTCCAGCATCATCCCCAGCCGTCCTGTGATTGGACGCTCAGGGCCAGGACGTGAGGTGGCTGCAGGTGACCACAGAGTGGGTGAGCTCCCTTGGTGGAGGAGGTGATACTCTTCAGAGATCAGGGAGCTGTGGTCCTCTGTGGGCAATTAGCCCATCAGCAGAAGAGAACTGAAGGACTCTTTGCTCTTTGCTTCAGCTCCTCTCTGGACGTTGGCTTCTGCTCCATGAGTGCTACCAGTAAAGGGCAGTTTAACCAACCCTCTATGGAACACGTTGGGTTGTTTTTTATAATTGCTGCTCATATAAGAAGAGCCCTGAGAATATCTCTCTCTGTAGATGAGGCTCTTTGATCATTTATGCCCCTGAAAACACACACACACACACACACACACGGACACACACACACACACACACACACACACACACACACACTCACTCACTCACTCACTCACACACACACACACACACACACTCACTCACTCACTCACTCACTCACATACACATACACACACACGGGCACACACACACACACACACACACACACACACACACACACACACACACACACACACACACACACACACACACTAGTGATATCCAGTGAGAGCGGCGGGTAGCTCATGGACCATGATGCTCTCTGGCGTTGACAGATTGAACAGGAGCGTATCGATAAGATCTGGCCCAAGCTGCGGGTGCTGGCCCGCTCCTCTCCCACCGACAAACACACTCTGGTCAAAGGTAGGGACCCACACACACACACACACCTGCATGTGTTACTGCCCACTCCAACGTGCGCTGTGGTTCACTGACTGCATGTGCTCAATGCGTCCAGGCATCATTGACAGCACCGCACTGGAGCAGAGGCAGGTCGTCGCGGTAACGGGGGACGGAACCAATGACGGCCCTGCTCTGAAGAAGGCTGACGTGGGCTTCGCCATGGTAACGTCCTGTGATGTTATGTAACGCTGTTCATGCTGAAGTCATTCTGTCCTCATCGTTATGAATCACTTTCCATGGTATCAGTTTGAGGGAGGAAAAGTAAAGGCTAAAAACATTTATATTGATCCCACAAAGAGGAAACTAAAGCTCTTCTTTTTGGGAATATACACAGACCTACCCACGTTATCCTCGCTCAAAGAAACACTAAGAACACACATCTGGAAACCAAACATCTCCTCTCCTCCCTCTCCTCCCTCTCCTCCCTCTCCTGCCCCTCTCCTCTCCTCTCTCCTCCCCCTCTCCTCTCTCCTGCCCCTCTCCTCTCCTCTCTCCTGCCCCTCTCCTCTCCTCTCTCCTGCCCCTCTCCTCTCCTCTCTCCTGGCCCTCTCCTCCCCCTCTCCTCCTTCTCCTGCCCCTCTCCTCTCCTCTCTCCTGCCCCTCTCCTCTCCTCTCTCCTGGCCCTCTCCTCCCCTGCCCCCCCCCAGGGCATTGCCGGCACAGACGTGGCCAAAGAGGCCTCTGACATCATCCTGACGGACGACAACTTCAGCAGCATCGTGAAGGCGGTGATGTGGGGGAGGAACGTCTACGACAGCATCTCCAAGTTCCTCCAGTTCCAGCTCACCGTCAACGTGGTGGCGGTGATCGTGGCCTTCACCGGGGCCTGCATCACTCAGGTGGGCCCTCTCAGCCTGTCCATGGGGGCCCCTATGGTGGACCAGGGCCGATAGGACTGGGCCCTGGAGCCCATGCTGATCCACAGCGAGAATAGTTCTCATTCAGATGATTGTTGTTGAAAGTCAAACCAGTTGTAGCTGCAAACTCTTCTGAAGAGCTGCAACGTCATTAAATATGGCAGCTGCACTATGTGGACACAGCCAAGTAATGCGTAGGTAGTACGCAGTATAGTACAGTATATTATGGTATGTAGTATAGTACAGTATAGTATACATAGTAAAGTATGATACAGTATAGTATGTATAGTATTGTAGAGTAGAGTATAGTATAGTATGTATAATATAATATGGAATAGTACAGTTTAGTATATATAGTAGTGTAGTATACTTAAGCAATAGATCACGACAGGCTGTGGTATACGCTCATTATACCACAGTTAAGGGGCGTTGTCCGTCCCGACGCGCAGCGGAGGGGCGGCGACCCCCTTCACTGTGGTATAATGACCGTATATCACTGACTGAAGTGATCTATTGCTTTTATAAAACGGTTACGTAAATATGGCGAAATGAAAGTCATAGACACCCTCAATTTTGAAAAAGCTAGAAAGTCGGAAAAGCATTTTTTTTAACGAATACAAAAAGTAGTTCCTCCTGGCTGCCGGCAAAGTGTACGGCGGTTGCTATGCAACACACTGTAGCGTCCTTCAGAGAGAAGGCTAGGCTAAAGACGGTAGCTTGGTTCGCCGGCAATTTAGCCTTCTATCGAGTTCACTCGAACTCGATAGTAGGCTAAATTGCCGACCGTGTGCCTATTGCTTTACAACATTTCCACCCTCTCCAGCAATCAACATGTTTTTTAGGCTTCAGTGAACTACGCTATCGCTTTTATATATACATAAACAACAGTTAGAGTTAGGCGCGGAGTGATACTGGACTCTGTAAACTGAACGGGCGTCATAGCTGTGTGTATACGCTCAATATACAACGGTTGGGAACCAATCAGATCGCTTGATTTAGGCCCCCCGTTTTATAATAGTACAGTATAATGTAGTACAGTATAGTATGTATAGCATAGTGCGAAATACGGGGGGGTTTGGGGGGGTCGGACCCCCCCGATTAACCCCTTGAGACCCCCTGAAAGACTCAAAAGCAAAACCTGGGGGGGGTCTCAATCTTGTAAAAAAAAAAATTAAAAAAAATGATATAATAATTTTATTGTCACTAATGATGTGTTTAAGAGATCACCATGTCAAGTATTTATAATTCAAAAATGTTAATAATAATAATTTGTTTAACATTAAGCTGAACCAGTCCTGCGCCTGCGCGTATGCAAATTAGCCATGTGCGAGAGCCCAGAGCAATGACGTAGGCCGTCAATAACAATGGCTAACAAGCGAAAGCAAAATCAAAGTTTATCACTGGCACACTTCGGATTCACATCGAAAAAGGTGGCACTCGGAGATGAGGAGATAGACGATGTAAAGGGGAAAATCAGCTTTGCGCCGGGTGCAAACTAGCAACGACACATGCGTCGGTGTAGAAAGTCAATTGCGCCGGGCGCAAGATAGGGCCCTTCTTCTGTTTGGCGCACATGGCTAATTTGCATACGCGCACAGGACTGTCGGAATGGGAACATGTCGGACTGGCAGCATTACGGGGGCGCGATTACGGGCTGGCGGAGTTACATTTAAAAAACGCGTTCAAGTAAAAATAAATAAGAAAAGCGGAATCAATTTGTGGCGCTCGTTGTTCAATCTGTGGGGCAGCGCCACACATTGGCCTATGTGTGGGAAACACTGCACGGCCATCACACATGTGCTCATTCGGAGCATTGTAAATAATTTATTGTTTCATTGTTGTAGCCAGTTCATTTATGTAGGCTAATAAATGAACCGTCAACAATGCGATCGGGATTTTTGAGGGGGGGGGGGGGGGGGGGGGGAGCGATCAGGATTGTTATTGTTGTTGGATGTGTGGCGTGTGTGTAAGCAGGCAAAAGCGTGTGTCACACGGTGAACCCAGCTCTGCTTCAACTTTAAAAAAAAAAAAAAAAAAATCGTTCATACTCCGCGTTCGTACCACTAGAGAACGCTCGCGTTTGAGAACCACTGCTATAGGCCTACTGCATAAGAATAATTTAGATCGATATTGCGCAACAATCAGGAGATGGGGACCCCCCCGAATATTGAAGGGTATTTCGCACACTGATGTATAGTATGGTATAGTATAGCATGGTATGGTATATTATGCTATAGTATAGCATGGTATAGTATAGTATGGTATGTATAGTCTGGTATAGTATGTATGGTATAGTATAGTATGGTATAGTATGGTATGGTATAGTTGAGGTGTTAATATGTATGGTATTGTATAGTATGGTGTGGTATAGTTGAGGTGTTAATATGTATGGTATGGTATAGTATGGTATGTATAGTATGGTATGGTATGGTATGGTGTGTATAGTATGGTATGGTATGGTATAGTATAGTATGGTGTGGTATAGTTGAGGTGTTAATATGCTGTATGTTATAGTATAGTATAGTATAGTATAGTATAGTATAGTTGAGGTGTTAATATGCAGTATGTTATAGTATAGTATGGTATAGTTGAGGTGTTAATATGCAGTATGTTATAGTATAGTATAGTATGGTGTGGTATAGTTGAGGTGTTAATGTGCTGTATGTTATAGTATAGTATAGTATGGTATAGTTGAGGTGTTAATGTGCAGTATGTTATAGTGTAGTATAGTATAGTATAGTTGAGGTGTTAATGTGCAGTATGTTATAGTATAGTATAGTATGGTATAGTTGAGGTGTTAATGTGCAGTATGTTATAGTATAGTATAGTATGGTATAGTTGAGGTGTTAATGTGCAGTATGTTATAGTATAGTATAGTATGGTATAGTTGAGGTGTTAATGTGCAGTATGTTATAGTGTAGTATAGTATGGTATAGTTGATGTGTTAATGTGCAGTGTTATAGTGTAGTATAGTGTAGTATGGTATAGTTGAGGTGTTAATGTGCAGTATGTTATAGTTTAGTATAGTATGGTATAGTTGAGGTGTTAATGTGCAGTATGTTATAGTATAGTATGGTATAGTTGAGGTGTTAATGTGCAGTATGTTATAGTGTAGTGTAGTATAGTATGGTATAGTTGAGGTGTTAATGTGCAGTATGTTATAGAATAGTATGGTATAGTTGAGGTGTTAATGTGCAGTATGTTATAGTGTAGTGTAGTATAGTATGGTATAGTTGAGGTGTTAATGTGCAGTATGTTATAGTATAGTATGGTATAGTTGAGGTGTTAATGTGCAGTATGTTATAGTGTAGTGTAGTATAGTATGGTATAGTTGAGGTGTTAATGTGCAGTATGTTATAGTATAGTATGGTATAGTTGAGGTGTTAATGTGCAGTATGTTATAGTGTAGTGTAGTATAGTATGGTATAGTTGAGGTGTTAATGTATGTTATAGTGTAGTATAGTATAGTATAGTTGAGGTGTTAATGTGCTGTATGTTATAGTGTAGTATAGTTTGGTATAGTTGAGGTGTTAATGTGCAGTATGTTATAGTGTAGTATAGTATGGTATAGTTGAGGTGTTAATGTATGTTATAGTGTAGTATAGTATGGTATAGTTGAGGTGTTAATGTGCAGTATGTTATAGTGTAGTATAGTATGGTATAGTTGAGGTGTTAATGTATGTTATAGTGTAGTATAGTATGGTATAGTTGAGGTGTTAATGTATGTTATAGTGTAGTATAGTATGGTATAGTTGAGGTGTTAATGTGCAGTATGTTATAGTGTAGTGTAGTATAGTATAGTATGGTATAGTTGAGGTGTTAATGTGCAGTATGTTATAGTGTAGTATAGTATGGTATAGTTGAGGTGT
>NW_028178834.1:15000-17366 GCF_964030765.1 Micromesistius poutassou | reverse complement strand
GTTTTGAATGAACTAGACAGGTGGGATGGGATAGCAATTCTGAATGCTGATTGGATAGTGAGGGGACAGTAAGGGTGGGATCTGAGAGACGTTCTTAATGCTGATTGGATAGTGAGGGACAGTAGGGTGGGATCTGAGAGACGTCCTTAATGCTGATTGGATAGTGAGGGACAGTAGGGGTGGGATCTGAGAGACATCCTTAATGCTGATTGGATAGTGAGGGACAGTAAGGTGGGATCTGAGAGACGTTCTTCATGCTGATTGGATAGTGAGGGGACAGTAGGGTGGGATCTGAGAGACATCCTTAATGCTGATTGGATAGTGAGGGACAGTAGGGTGGGATCTGAGAGACATCCTTAATGCTGATTGGATAGTGAGGGACAGTAGGGTGGGATCTGAGAGACGTTCTTAATGCTGATTGGATAGTGAGGGACAGTAGGGTGGGATCGGAGAGACGTTCTAAATGCTGATTGGGATATCGAGGTCGAGATGGTGACCACAGGTTTAACCTTTATCAATTAACCAGTGACACAAAAGTAGAGGAAACCAGACTCTACACACACACACGCACCCACAGAGGCACATAGACACACACAGGCCAGGGAAATAGTTGGTGTAATTGGATCCAACATGACAACTGATACTTGTGTTTGTGCAGCCTAGACAATGACACACATCACACACGTATGTATGTGTGTGTGTGTGTGTGTGTGTGTGTGTGTGTGTGTGTGTGTGTGTGTGTGTGTGTGTGTGTGTGTGTGTGTGTGTGTGTGTGTGTGCGTTCATGTGCGCACCTCAATAAACATCTTGACGCCCCACGTTGAAAGAATGAAAAACATCACATTTATGAAAGTCAAACAATCATTGTTTATGTCCATTCTATGTGTGTGTGTGTGTGTGTGTGTGTGTGTGTGTGTGTGTATGTATGTGTGTGTGTATGTGTGTTTTGATAAGGGAGAGCCCAAAATAACACTTTGACATCAGCAACCATACCCCGTCTGTATCGATTATCTCTCACACACACGTCCACACACTCGACCACACACACACACACACACACACACACACACACACACACACACACACACACACACACACACACACACACATACGCATACACACACACATGAGAGAGAGGGGAGTCTTGAAGGAGAGACGTTCTATAGCAGAAAACACTAACGCTTACTATAAACCACACAGTAATAGCACTACTTCACTAACCACAAACACACACACACACACACACACACACACACACACACACACACACACACACACACACACACACACACACACACACACACCACACGCCGCCACCATGCATACAGATGCATAAACTAGGCATATGCACTATGCATTAAAATATAAAATTGAAACTTTCTCCATCTATATTCTAGAACTTTGCATATGAATTATATGTAGTCAAATGATTCTTGCACTTTTTGGGTTATATCTTCATTGTTGAATGCACTTATTGTAAGTCTCTTTGGACAAAAGTGTCATGTAATGACGTTATAGAAACAGACTGAGATGAAGAGGGAGAGAGAGTGTGTGTAGGAGAGAGAGAGAGAGAGAGAGAGAGAGAGAGAGAGAGAGAGAGAGAGAGAGAGAGGAGAGAGAGAGAGAGAGAGAGAGAGAGAGAATGGTGTAGATCAAATGCTCTTGGACTCTTGTACTCTTTCAATTGTTACATCATCACCTCTCCCTTCTTTCTCTCACCCTTCTTTCTCTCCTCATCTCTCTCCATAATTCTCCCGCACATCTTCCCTCTCTCTAGCTCTATATTTTTATTCTCTCCCACTTGATACGATAATTTATAAATTAATATATATCGTGAGAAGCTCTCATTGAAATTCTCTCTCTCTCTCTCTCTCTCACTCTTTCTCCCTCTCCCTCTTTCGCTCTCTCTCTCTCTCTCCTAATGCCCAGGTATTATTCACAAACACACCCGGTGCTAAGCGTTTTGTTACTCTGTCTGTTTCTCTACGTGTGTGTGTGTGTGTGTGTGTGTGTGTGTCCGTGGTCGGCCTGTCCTTTATGTAACTCATTCATCAAATCGCAAACATAGAGGTAGAGTCTAATAGTAGAATACAAGACATACAACCGTAGTCCAGGTCTCCTGTTTGCCTCAGAACAGAGGTCCAGATCACCAGCAGCTAGTCTGCACACGGTTACTGTACGACCGGACCTCCTTTAAACAAAACAACACAGCAAACACACGCATGGGACCCCGTGTCCCGTGTGTGTTTGTAACCCTATGAGTGTAACCCTATGCCACTGTCTTGCTACAGTGACAGACCTACTTTGAACAATGCACAGTTCCTCCCTGTCAGGGACGCTGTTAGAAGTGTTGTTATAAACGTGTG
>NW_028178835.1:0-17266 GCF_964030765.1 Micromesistius poutassou | reverse complement strand
CCAAAAAAAATTGAGTTTTCGTATATGTTCAGGGGGGGAAAAATGCAGTCGAAGTCGTGGAAAAATACGGCGGAAGAATAATAATAAACATGAGGGTTTCAATAGGGACCTTGCCATGTTTGGCTCGGTCCCTAATAATCACGAGGGTTTCAATAGGGTCCTTGCCAAGTTTGGCTCGGTCCCTAATAATACAATAATAATTAAAACTGCGCGCAGTGATGAACGGGACCTCGCGCCGGCTTGCAGCCGCCACTACGAGGTCCCGTTCATCACTGCGCGCAGTTTTAAAAAAAAATCGCGCCGGCTTGCGGCCGCGTCACGTGCCGTCGTAACATGTGTGCTGGCAAGATGTGCACATGTTAGGACCGCACGTGACGCAGCCGCAAGCCGGCACGAGGTCCCGTTCATCACTGCGCGCAGTTTTAAAAAAGCGCAGTTTAAAAAAAAATTCGCGAATTTATGTAATCTGTAGAAGCAGAGGTGCCCTGTGGTGTCCTACTGATTGTTTTGACGTTAACATGTAAGAGCACATTTAACTGAATTACATGTTGTAACAACTTTAACTAACATTATTAACCCTACATCAATGATCCGATAAATTCCCTAGGAGGAGTTAGTTCAAATACAAGACGACGGAATTCAAAAATGGCCAACTTTGACGGCACGCCACGGCCACGCCCTTCAATGTACAGTCACAAATAGCACGGTGTTGGTTCAGCACCATTTTTTGACTGTACTAACCAATTGTGAAGCAGATGCGATAAATTCCCTAGGAGGAGTTTGTTCAAATACAATGCGAAAAAGTGAAATTCCATTCAAAATGGCCAACTTTGACATCACGCCACGGACACGCCCTTCAACGTACAGTCCCAAATAGCACGGCGTTTATTCAGCACCATTTCATGACTGTACTGACCAATTTGGAAGCAGATTCCATAAATTCCCTAGGAGGAGTTAGTTCAAATACAAGGCGACGGAATTCAAAAATGGCCAACTTTGACGGCACGCCACGGACACGCCCTTCAACGTACAGTCACAAATAGCACGGCGTTGGTTCGGCACCATTTATTGACTGTACTGACCAATTTGGAAGCAGATTCGATAAATTCCCTAGGAGGAGTTCATTCAAATACAAGGCAAAAAAGTGAAAAAAATTCAAAATGGCCGCCAAAAGTGAAAATTAGAAATGCAAATAGCCGACTTCCTGTGGGGTTTGGGGCATGGGTCCAAGAGGCTTTTCTGTAGGTATGGGCACATTGTACGTGAATACTGAGTTTCATACATATAGGTGAAACGTGGCGCATGGGCTGCTTTTTAAAGTTCCTGTAGGGGGCGCTACAAAAAATAGAAACACGAATTTTGGTATGTGAGCTATCGGCACCAGTTTACACGTGTCCTGTGAATTTCATATTCATAACTATTACGGTGTCCGCAGAGTGATTTTGAGCCTCTGGCGGCCATGTTGTATTTTAAATCGACTTAATTTTTGGTGAGCAGTTAGAACTTTGGTACCTAATGGCCATTGAGTTGGTCCCGCTCAAATCAAACATTGCGTCTATGAACTGTGGCTATTTTAGTATCGGGCCACGCCCACTTCAATGCCACGCCCCATTTGAAAAATTGTTGACTCAATCTTGTTCAGAATTTGATTGTGAACAACTTTAGTAGAGAGGTCCAACACCATAGGAGTCCAATTAATGTAGATATGTGCAATTTACTATTTTTGGGGTGAAAAACACACCCCTTTTTGAACTCAATGGCTCATGGGTACTTTGAAATTTATCCTACAGACTAATCCTTATGTCAGATTGAAGATAATGGGCCATAGATGATATGTGCCAAAGGATTTATGTCAAAGTCGAAAAACCTGGGATCCTTGGGGAATTTACTGTTTTTAACTAAATTCAAAATGGCGGGAAATCTGGCTACCGGAAGTGCTAAGTTAGTATCTGCAAATTTCTTCATTATGAGGATTTGAATATGTGTGCAAAGTTTCATGAGTTTAGGTCCAACCGGTGACGAGTTATGCTTGTGCAAACGTTGAAATTTTGGCATAGTTGGTATAGCGCCACCTAGGGGCGAATGTGAATTTGAGGGCTAGAATATCAAATTTTTCACCAGTCCCACAAAATGCACCAAGAAAAAATGAGTTTTGGAATATGTGCAGGGGGGGAAAAATGCAGTCGAAGATGAGGGAAAATAAGAATAAGAATAATAAACACGAGGGTTTCAATAGGGTCCTTGCCAAGTTTGGCTCGGTCCCTAATAATACCTCAGGGAGCTTCTTGAATCTGCGCCGTGGAATGACCGGGTCCTTCCACAGCATGTTGACGCTCATGTCGGGGGGCGGTGAGTTCAGGGGCACGTCGAGGTTCTCGTCGTAGGTGCGACGGGCCATCCCGACGGGATTCGACAGGCCACAGAAGAACCCTGACGACATGCCGGACTCCAGCGCTGCACGATGGGAGAGTTTGATTAAAAAGGCTCTCTTTATACTATGCAATCAAAACGGTTTCTTCCGGTAACATTTTAACAAGTCATATAGTACCTTTCAAAGAGAGTTAGTTGAAATGAATTAGGTTATTAGGTGTTAAAAGTATAGGGACTATAATACTGTTTATGATATAATTATTGTTCCCTTTTTATATGATGTATAAAACGACATGTCTTATGGAAGACACAGGCTTATCATTGTCCCTTCCAACAGATTTAACATTTGTATAGTTTGATATATTTAATTGATTGATAAATGCAAAACAGTTTCATGAAGGACATGAAATATCTCTTAAATTATTTATTCTTCATTTACAACCCTGTACAAACACATTCACCCTCCTTCATCACCATCATCATCCTCATCATCATCTAACTTCCAACCCTTCCTCACCCATTATCCTTATCATAACCTCCTCCATTAACTCCTTCATCATTATCTTCTACACACATCTCAACATCGCACTCAAGTCAAGTCAAGTCAAGTCTTTATTATTCAAACTCACTCGCCTATTTGTTTGGTTCCTATACACAATCTGAAGTTCTTCAAAGCAACATAGAAAAAAAGAAGAAGAAAATGATCCTAATGAATGTGGTTACCTGGAATGTCTCCTGGTCTCGAGGACATTCTGCCAGCGGATGATGGTACGTCCACGAGAAACAAAGTCAGACAGCGGCTCCAAAGAGTCTAGATTCCCCAACACAAACTTTCGACGGCACACTTCCACAGAAAGACAAATACGAGAAGAGAACGCAGGCATTAGACGATTCACAAGCAGTTCACAGGCGTAGGGCTGGTGTCGGCGTAGGTCTTTAGGAAACGACAAGTAGCAAAGTTCACGTTCGCCCACTATGGTGCACAGAGTTCTGAGAGGTGCTCCGCCTGCCCGGCCTCCCCTCAAATAGAATCAGAGTCTGGTTACCTGCTCAGTGGACCGATCGTTTTACTAACACTCACACACACACACACACACACACACACACACACACACACACACACGCACACACGCACACATGCACGCACGCGCACACACACACACACACACACACACACAAAAACAAACACTCAGACACACACACACACACACACACACACACACACACACACACAAAAACAAACACTCAGACACACACACGCACACACACACACGCGCACACACACACACACACACACACACACAACAAACACACACAGATTTTCACTGATCAATTAAATAGCCTATAGCCTATACATTTGAAATTGTAGCCTATTTAATAACGGAAAAGCTTGTGCTGTTTAAAGCCACCCCTTAATTATAGTAGCTCATTGTGTATAGAGATCATATCTAGTGCCAGTAGCCTATGATGCAAACTATGCACACGATCCGTTGTGCTGCATCATCATCATGCTGTAATTTATTTAATGTCACAATAAGCCCAAGCAGGAATCCTGAACTAATCCATCGTTCCCTCATAACCGAGACAGTATGGGCAAACTATTTTTAGCGTCGGCATACATGAGTTTAACGCCAGATACAGTGACTTGCAAAAAGGAATCGTTCAGTAGTCACAGTGCCTGCATCTGCTGATCACTGCCAATCAAATGCTGGGCGGATGTTTTTATCCAGTAAAACATATATTTTTGTCCCATGCATTCAGTAACCCCACCTATTTTACAAGGGCATGTTTTAAATAGGATGCATTATCGCGTCTTTGATTCCCTTTAAATGATCCCTTACCTCAAAGTGACTGATAGCTGATTTCAGTTCTGCAGCAGGGTCTCTCCTGAGGGTCGTCAGTATGGTGTGATAGAAGTGAACTATATTCTGACAGGTCACCGCGTCCATTACTCTCTGACGCGCAGCGAGTCAATATTCGCTAAGGCAGTCGACGGACTTTGAATGAAATCACCTATCCCGATGGCACAGACGGAAGTCGTCACGCCATCAGATATTCTAAAAGTGAAAGTTTTGGCAAAAAACGATTAAACGGACTAGTGTCCAGAACTGTTATACGTATCCAAGTCAAAACACAACTCGCCAAATCGGCAATATCGAAAGAAAGATTGAATGAAAGCAGAACAAGGACTGAAGAAAGGACGCACGCCGTCATTCATTTGTGTGTGTGTGTGTGTGTGTGTGTGTGTGTGTGTGTGTGTGTGTGTGTGTGTGTGTGTGTGTGTGTGTGTGTGTGTGTGTGTGTGTGTGTGTGTGTGTGTGTGTGTGTGTGTGTTCCAGAGATGTGGGTCTGGAGGTGGTTATTGTGTAAATAGATTGACAGCCTATGAGCCTCCATTCCTGAGATACGCCCACCAGAGCTGGCATTTGAAGACAGTCCAGCGGTACGACACCATGACCCCTAAATATAAATAAACACGGTACTCCTGTGAGCAGTAAAAGATTTGGCTTGTTGTTAGTTTATTAATTATACTTTTCTTTCCTTTTTAATAGAGCAAGGAAAACGGTTTCCTAGAAGCAATAACTCTGGTATCACAGAAGTAAACCTAGACACAAGATATGTATTAATCATTTTATTATAAATTAGAGATCAAACGATAGTACAACAAGTTATGTACACACAATTCACAATATAAAAAAAAGACATGGAGTAGACCTTGGCCTAAGACAACACAAAACACAATAGCTTAAGTATAATACATAAAAACAAGCAACCCTGTTGCTTTGACCTTCTATTCTTCAGTGTACTTGGCATGTTTGTGTGGATTAAACTTTTGAGGCTTCACTCGACCATTTGATTAACTGCTGGGTTTGTAGACCCGGGAGTTGTAGCATTCTGCGTTTGACTGTAGAACACCAAAACAAAATAAAAGGAGGGAAACAAAAGCGATGAGATCATTGACAAACATTTAACACGAATAAGTCTGTTACTGTCTTGGTTGAAATGCCATGGTGCATTTCTTGCGGATAGTTAATAACTGTATTGTAATTATTTATTTTAGATACGAGGATGTATTGTATATTGTTATTGATGTATTGGCTGTAAGGTAGACTCACAGGTAGAGACCGTTTTTGGATTTGGGATCCAGACAGAAACTCGTTCCATCCCTCCTAGTCACACTGTTGGAGGGGAGAGACAATTTATTTTTGAGTTATTATATCAATTTATTATTATTTTGTTATTTAGTTATTTTCAACACACACTCCTCCTATACATCCACGGATAGAGGATATACAATAATGTATATAATGATGGTTCATTTAAAATGAAAGCAGAATGTAACCTGTGTGTGTATCCATTGATTCCAAGGTACAATCTATACGCCATGGACAACATGTCAACATGTATGTGTCCCTAGAACTCCATACACCGTATTAGTGGATTCACAGAAAACAAGTGTAGTATTCTTACACAATCTCCAGTTTGTCACAGAAAGTGTTTGCTTTAAAGATGTCGATGGTTTTAGCATTTCGTCCGATCAATTTCCGGAGGGATGAAGACAAACACCGACAACTACTCGTCCGGGGACCTAGAAATAGTAAGAGAGAAAAGAGGAAGAAAGAGAGACATTTTAACACAATGTATACAACTCATACCCGTCAGAATATAAAGTAGGTAGTATTTGGGGGATATATTTTGCGCGCACACACACACACACACACACACACACACACACACACACACACACACACACACACACACACACACACACACACACACACACACACACACACACACAACCCTGTGTTAAAATAAGTGTTACAGTGTCACAGAGACACATTTCATCCTAACGACTTAATGTACTCACCCTGGGCGCTGGCGAGTGATGCCAGCAGGCTCAGGAGCAGCAGGACTTTGATGAGGCTGAACACGGTGGCTTTCATCTCACTGGTGCTGTCTTGGTCTTCCACAGGCAAAGCGAGAGGACTATAGGAGGGTCAGGACTCAGGAGAGAGACAGGTGGATTGTAAAGGATGAGCCACCAGAGGCCCTTTATATCTTATCTCCTTCACAGAAAGTGACATCGTCTTAGTGATGCAAGGGGAAATTCCTCATGCAGTGGAAAACGAAACTGCTGTGGCCAATCAAACATTCGGCGTGCAGCCATTGTTGCACATTAGTTCTTGTTTTTGATGTCATATTCCCCCCCCCCCCCCCCGCTACACAATTCCAATATTAATATGTATGCATGTTTGATACCATACCGTTAAAACGACAATAGCAAACAAACACATAAACAAACAAACAAACAAGATATTCAAAATACATTTATTTAATCTGGAAATGGAAAATCGAATATTAGTGATAGCTATTTTGTTGTTCTATGTTTATTATGTCCTCCAAAAGTAAAATGTTGTTGGCCAAGAAATATCAGTAGCAATTTACAATAAAGGTACATTTATTAACCATGAATTAAGTGATTGCAGTAATACACATTATAATATATCACTAGTATAAGGGTTAAGGTAAGGGTTAAGGTTAGAATAAGGGTGAGGGTTAACCCTGACTCTAAATTAAATTATTAGTGAATATGATCAGAACATCAATAATAAATGATAACTAGACCATTAGTTAACTTTTCATTAACTGTTAGTCTATTGTTAGTTATAATACATTTTACCCAGAGATGTATAGTAACGAAGTAGAACTACTTCACTACTGTACTTAAGTACTAAAATTCTGTATCTGTACTTTACTGGAGTATTATTTTTTTCTCCTACTTCCACTTTTACTTCATTACATATTTTTGATGAGTTTAATACTTTTACTCCAATACATTTTTCATGTGCTGAATCGTTACTGGTTACACTCGTTACTGTTTATATGTGAAGCACTTTGAGTCTGCCTTGTGTATGAAAAGTGCTATATAAATAAAGTTGCCTTGCCTTGCCTTCCCTTACAATTATAAAAATGGTATCCCATTGATTTCTGTTAGAAGACTCATTGCTCGTTGGCCGGAAACGGAAAGGGGGGCTGTTTACGTTTGGTTGTAGTTTTTTCGTTCAGTTCTCCATCTTAACAGTAGGGCTAGAACCGAACGAAAAGACTACAACCAAACGTAAACAGCCCCCCTTTCCATTTCCGGCCAACGAGCAATGAGTCTTCCAACAGAAATCAATGGGATTTACAAAATGCGATAAAATAGCAATCAAACATGACAGTAACTGTATTTCACTACGATACTTGATTTGGAACATCAACAAACACCACTAACCACTCGGTGAGTTGCACATTTCTGAAAACAAACGTTTAGGGTTGTTTTAAGGACCCTTCTCCAACCATTCTGAAGCAGGCAGGGGCAATTCTAAATGAGCCAAATACCCGAGACAGAACCAATAGTCAAAATATCGGTGTCAACCACTCTATTTCAACCTAGACAAATCAGAAAGTGGGCTCAATGTTCAAAATACCGGAATTGTCATTTAACTTACCCATGTTTGTCACTTGGCCTTTGAGATGTTTTAGTTGTTTGTTTTTACATAAACACTTGTATGTGGCCTTTGACAGCTTTAAGACAGCTCTGTATGTATTCCTGTCCTTGTACTGCTGCTACAGCCAAAGGAATTGTGTGTCCTTCAGTTTAAATATTTGAGATAATATAAACAATATGATATTCAAACTTTTGACTGCTTTCTTATAATATAAACATAACACAATACTTTTAAACTAAACTTTTTAAACTACTTGCAATACTTAAGTACAAAACATTTTGAGTACTTCCACTTAAGTGGGGTGTTTAAAGAACACTTCTACTTCTACTCAAGTCACTTTTTTGATACAGTACTTGTACTTTTACTCTCTGATTTTACCACATTTACACATTTTAATGAACGCATCCTTAATGTTAAGCAATACCGAAATATCTCTCCTCCATATAATTAATTATATAGTCTATAGTTAGATGTCAACCGTTTTGTCCAAAACGTAGAAAGCATAAAGTTTTATTTTCCATTATATCAAGTTGAAGTCTAATATTGGGCCGGCATTCAGAAACGCTATAATAAAATGAGTGCATAGTGTGCCTGGCTACCTTATAGGAATCACCTATAGGCCTACATCTTACTTGTTGCCCCAGCACCAAAGTAAGTGACATAGGTGATGTTGAGTATTTTGAGTGGGCGGTCAGAGGTTCGATTAGCTTTAATAGCGGTTATCGCGTCCCACAGATTGAGCTCGACCACACATTGGAACAAAAGGTTACGATGACGATGTGTTTTCCGTGACGTTAGGCCCTCAAGCACTTTTCTGAAGAAGCCGCATGAACAGGAAGTTTAAAGAACAACTGCCCCCTCCCCACCCCACCCCACCCCACCCCACCCCCACCACCCCCGCCCCTAACTCAAACGTTTCGTTAGAAAGTACCAGAGAAATTACTGGGGGAAACTTTTACTTTCGTTTCCCTTTTTCATTTTTTTGTGGCACTGGAGAGAGGATCTGTCTTTGTTTGGAAATCTGACATTTATTGGAAAAGTAGAACTTTCTTTGTTCAAGGGAAGAGGGGTTTTCCAGCCATGCAGGGCAAAGGCAACCAAAGCTTAGGCCTACTTTGTACCAGGGACCATAATGCCATGCATCAAATCAATCATATTTCTGCTGATATATTAGTAGGAAAAATGCGCTTTGAGTGGCCACTGGTTAAAAAAGCGCTATAAATATATAAATGCAGTCCATTTACCATATATATATATATATAGAATGTATTATCTCTCTTGAATCTCTGAAATCGCGCCAAGAAATTATATTGACCTCCAATGAGCGTCTCACCTCAACGTACCAGCATACACTGTGCAGGAGATCCCTTCTTGTATTTGGTTGAATACAAATAAATTAAGACTTTCCCTTTTCTTGGACCGAGGAAAGAACAGTAAACCCTGCGGCCGCATACTGTGAGGTCTTCGCCCTCGCACACAACCTTTAGAACCTCATGGTCATCGATATTTCAGGGGTCATATTTCCGGTGGGTGCTCTGTGCTTCTGTGCCCCACATGAGTCAGTACAGGAACTCTGCATACATCTTGTATGTGCACCAACAAAAACCAAGAAAGCCAAGCCCAATTTGTCTGTGTGCCAGGGCTACCCAATGCTGCTCTTTGATCACGCAGGAATCCGCCAACTGTTATACATAAAAATAATTGGTTTGTCATTCAGACCGGGGGGGTTCTTCTCTGCCGCCAGGCCGCGGACCTGTACCGGGCAGCAGAGCACTGGCCACCGGGCTGTAGATATTTAGAAATTAAGCCTACAAAAAAAAAAAAAATACTAATACAACATTAAAATGAGAGGCCGTCACATCAATCCCAACTCCACTTCTCTATCATGCTAAAGTCTTCCTGCCACTATTGCCACAAATTGTTTTTAATGGCTTGATTTTTACACAGTATACCACAGTCCAGTTGTTAGACTCTTACTGTCTATTAATTAATAATGGTCCTACAGTATCTGTGTTCATTAGTGTAGAGTAGCTCAGACGGAAGCTTTCTTATGGAGTTTTATTTAACTTTGCACAGCTAGTACAACTGTTATCAGTTCCAACATCGCTAGCCAACTAACCAACAGGGGTCTCATGCTCTCATGCTGACTACATGGCTCATTGGGCCAATCAAAACTCATCAATGCAGATGCAGATACAACATTCTACCTCCCCCTTCTTTAGTTTAACAGGAAACCTGCATTAAAAGACTCTCAGAATAAACAGCTGTTTTGTTAAACGAGTTACCTGTAGAAATCACAACTGTCTTAAAGTAACACACACCAGAAAAGCCACTGTGAACATGTGCTAAGAAACAGCATAAACATTCACATATCACATACACATGGTAACATGTTTTTTATTTTTAACTAAACACATCAGTGGCAGAACACTGCTGTTCGACGATCGTACTTGGGGTTGGGCTTCAAGGGTCTGCCATATCTGGAACGGGGGGGGGGGGGGGGGTTGAGCACTCGGTAGGTGTTTGGATGGGGGTCTCACCGGAGTGGCTAGGTGAGTGCGCATTGTGCGTGGGGGGCTGTGGCTCTGGGCAACACAGTCTCACTCCGAGAACGTCAAATCCCGACTAGTGGCAACCGGCACTTTAGCGCCAGTCACTGACGGGAAAGGTACCCGTCGGCGCCCCCTGCAGACTGAGAGGGGATTCAATTCACTACAACGTAATGCCATCCCCGGCGATGTTTGACGTTCAGAGCGGGTGCTCCAGCAGCCCATTCACTCTGTATTATTCTGTAGGCCTATACTGTATTAACCCGACTACGGCTCTAGTAGACGTTGTGAGCATCTTTCCTATTGGATAGTTATTAGGAAGACGTTAACATGGTTGCTGTGGACGCTGAAACCGTGCCGTTTAAAATCATGGCTATAAAACCATTGTCTTTGCTTGTTATGTTATTTTATGTAACCGTGTAGGCCTAATGATGTTCTCTTATTTAAGAACTTAAAAAAAACGTTGATTGAAATTCTTTATTGACACATTGTTATGACTGGCCTAGGGGAACCGAACATAACAAAGGGTGCTCCCCTTGCTTATCAAAACTGAATCATCATTTACAGCTATAGCATGCCCCTTTGCAACATCTCTTGCAACAGCCGTACTTTGACTTTGACTGCCCACCCTGTTCTCCTCCACCCTTCTGGCTGCCTCTGCATAAGATATTTTGTTTTCCTTCTTTAATCTTTCAACATTTTCTGCTTTGACACCCCCTGAAGGATGCCGGGTGATCACCCCCACAATTACAACACTTCACAGGTTCATTGCACTCTTTTCCATCATGATCCTTACTACACCGTCTACACCTTTGCTTTCCTCTACACACAGCTGCCACGTGGCCATATCTCTGGCACTTAAAGCATCTCAGAGGAGGTCTTTCATACTCTCTCACTGGGTAACTCATGTATCCCAACATGACTCTCTTAGGAACCACATCATCTTTAAAGGTAAGAAGGACAGGAGTGGTTCCTCTTCCATTCTCACCCTTTCCCATGCGCTTTGCAGCTATGACATTAGCCCCCTTCAGACAAGATGACAACTCTTGCTCAGACACTTCCAAGGACACATTGTACACAACTCCTTTAACCTCTGTACTAATCCGTGGCTTGAACACCTCCACTCCCTTACCCAGCACATTTTTTATCTTAAGCACCTTGTCTTGTTGCCTTGCAGACTTGCAAATGACAGAAATCATCCCATTTTGCAGAATAGAGGCATGCATTACATCACCTATCTCTTTTTTAAATTCATTAGTCAATTTGAGGGGACTAGCAGCAGAAAACCCAACACCTCCCTTCACTTTGATTAGAACCTTAAACCCATCATCACTTTTTTTGTCTGGTCTCATTACTTTGGCCTGTGGAGTATCCACATCACTGTCTGGAGAATGATACCCTCTCTCTTTCCCTTTGGATCTATCCTCGCCCACTGTACTCCATTCCCCCCCACCCCCACCCCCATCCCATTCCACTCCCGTCGGCATGGGCCGACTCTGATTTAGGCAATCCCCAACTCGGCACCCGATCGTCAGATCGAACAGCTGAGTTTGCACAGACCTGAGCAGGGATATCGTTCCCGGACCTATACAGGCCGTCGGGAAATAACCCTACAAACAGATCGCCGCAACACCCACGCTGAACAACCAAAAAATCAACCAATTCAGAAATCTCCTTTAGCCGCTGTTCTGAAGCCAACAACTTTACGTAATAAACAATTTGAAAACACCGCCACTAGCACTCCACTACTCCACCCTGATCTGCTTCCTCCCCTACCATACCATACCATACCATACCATACCATACCATACCATACCATACCATACCATACCATACCATACCATACGTCACTTCCGCACCGAGCTCCCAGGAGAATGAATGTCTCCAGCGGCGGCCATTTATAGTAGCTCCACCCATCCACCATGCACCAATCAGCATCCAGCACCTGGGGAAACACCAATGGTGGTAGCACCACCCTCAGGCAGGGAGGAACAGCACCTGGAGAGGGAGAGAGAGCCTAAGGGTGGTAGCACCACCACCCTCATCAGGCAGGGAGGAACAACAGAACAGAAGGAGTCCACACAACACTGAAAAATACAAAAATATGACCCTGGGTCATAACACACATGTACAAAGGTAAGCGTACATTAGGTCAAAAGGATGACACAAAAAAGCCCATGGGCTTATTTCCATTGTGGTCCCTTTGTAGTGTAAGCATGTTGATAGGTGTAGTGTGTGTGGTAAATGTTACATGACAGTGTGGGAACAAAGTAAAAAATGACATTCCAATCACACATTCACAATTCATAAAATATGACATTCCAATTACACATTCAAAATTCATATAAATATACATTTCATAACAATCTATAAAAGAGACACCATAATAAATATCCCTATGACTGTCTGCTGCTCAACCATTTCTTTAAGGCTGTATTAAAACTGACAAGAGAAACAATTGTCTTCATACTAGCAGGTAACCCATTCCATAAAACTGCAGCTGAATATAAAAAATAACCCTTTCCCATACAACTTCTACATCTGAGCAACACCAGATCAGTGGCACTTCTCCTTGTGGAGTAGCTATGTGTGTTTAGTATCCTAGAGAAATAATTGCATAAATAATACATTTTTGGAGCAGGTATGGCGTCTTCTTTCTTGGGATTTAATAGAGCGTGTTAATATACCATTTTCGTTGCTTCAAGGAGGTCTGGTGGTCTCCGCATATAATAAATAAATAAATAAATACATATGTATGTCAATGGTCAATGGTCAGATACAGATCTTGTTATAACGATAAGCTACATAGCTACATGGTCTACTTATAATATTATGACTTTTTTATATTTAATTAATTCAATATTAAACCAATGCATTTCAATCTGGAGATTATTTTAGACAGAATATGGGGCAGGCTGCGCAAGATTCTATGGCGCTATGGTGGTTGCCATCGACTACACGACCTGACCATTATTTCATTTTCTGTAACATCTCATATATCCTGCATTTAATATATGTACACATTATATGCACAATATTCTGAACAAACCCCCGAACATATTTATTCTAGGTTCCTGTGATAGGAGCGGGACGCTGTGATGAGGAACATTAATGTACAACACAATGTATGCACCGTTCACGTTGCAAACGACTTCATGAGTTCAAACATAAACATTCATTGTAACATAACATTCATTCATAGCTCTGCTCCAAACCACGTTAACGACGTTAAGTGCGGCAACTGAGCTGCCGTCAATTGTGTTGTTTTTGTCGTAAACTAGGGTCCGCTGGCTAGGAAATAGTCAACAGATATTCTAAGGTGTCTTAATTAATAATTTGACTGTAATTAATAAGTTACTTTTGTATTGAACTTGACTTTCTGACCTTTTTTTAAAATCCCTGTCTGGTGGCTAGTCACGTCACCCTGAGAGATGCACATGGTCAGATTTTGTAGTGACACAGCCTATAACCTATTCGTGAAAGCAAAACACCAAGCTCATTGATTTAACGAGGCATGTTATTTGAAACAATTAATTAAGTTAAGTATGTGTGAGAGGTCATTCCTCCTCCTGAGTGTGCTTTCTATTTATGTCTAGTGTATCCCTACTGTCCACAAGCACCCCCCACCCCTCCCAATATGGATATTGAGAATTGTTGCCACATCCCAGTGATGGTGGTGTCATATAAATGAAAGAGGGCATTCAAATATACTAAAGTGATTCATTAGGAGGCCGAAGCCCTAAAGGAAGTGATGCAATAGGTGGCTGAGGCGAGGACATTAAGCAGTAAGCTATAGACCTGGGATCTCTTTTATAGCAAAGAGGGTCTCAAAGGACACATGTGATTATCAACTTGGGGGCTCCAGCTCTACAGGAAAGGCTCACACAGCATCATGAAATGCTCCATTGAAACGCATTGGCAACAAGCCATTGCTAGAAATTAATCTAAATTAGTTGACAAGAGATAGAATCTTGTCCATTAGACCTTCAGGGTGCATCTTGCACCCTGAAGGTACCCTAACCCTAACCCTAACCCAAAACCTCCCCCCTCCCTGCCCTCGGGGTCAGAGAAGGCCAAGTTTTGGTGTGGGGGTCCCAGTTAGGCCCTAGAATAAGGTAGTCAAGTTTCAGGGCGGTAGGACCTTCCTATCCCAAAAACTTTCTTTCCACCACATTCTGATCCACTCGGTCTTGCACGCAACACTTCTGAGAGGCTTTGTCCAAAAAACTGTCCATTTTGGAAAACCTTTTGGAAAACACACACACACACACACACACACACACACGCACACACACGCGCAAATAACTTAATAATTATCCAAGTCTAAACTGTGGAAAATAGAAAGATATGGGGGGCGATCGATGGCAACCATCATAGCAAGTCACGTGACGTGGACGCAGGCCCATTGAAAAGAATGGGCCAAAAAAAATGTAGGCGTGTCACATGTTCAGAGCCGTCATTGTAATGCATTTTCCGCTGATTATCTAGTTTTAAAAAAAAAAGACTTTATTTTTATTTTTAAATAACTCATTGTTCTTTAACAATTTAGGTGGGATAATATGCTGTTAAGTGTCGGGGTCATTGAGCACCAGCCACGCAACCTGCCCCCGCGTAACAGAACAGGATGCCGTGACCACACCGATGTGGGGATGCAGCTCGACTAGGGGATTATTACGATGACGCCTACAGGGGCTGCGGTTGGCAAATACTTTTTGTCTTAACAGTAGTAGGGCCAAACACACACGAGTGCACGCACGCACAGACGCCCGCACACACACACCCACACACACACACACACACACACACGCACACGCACACACACACGCGCGTGCGCGCAAATACAGACGCACGCACAGACGCGCGCGCACACACACACACACACACACACACACACGCACACGCACACGCACACGCGCGCAAATACAGACGCACGCACAGACGCGCGCGCGCACACACACACACACACACACACACACACACACACACACAGGCTTCATTCATTCTTATCTCTCTTTCGATGATTTGTCTATTGCACAAACATGGCGGTGCAGTAAACATGGTATGGTAAATGTGCCCTCTGAACTATCAGCTTGTATGTAGGATGACTCCTATAAAAGCTGAACCTTCACTCACTCTGACGCAGGTGGTTCAATGACCTTTGACTGCACGGCGCTTGCTGTTTTAACAGGTCACTGGACGTCGTGGACACCGGTTGTTTATTTTGTATTACTTGCTTTTAAAACGTCCACATTTAGTCTGTGTTATGGATCGCTCTGTGTGTTGAATATTAATTCTAAATTACCTGAATATTCTGGCCTATTCTGGTTGGTTTTGGTAACCAAGTCGAGGCCTTTGGGGGGATTGCTGACTGCTGTTTGGCCTTTTGACCACTTGAGGTCAGGAGTATTCTTTTTCAAAACAGTTCACTTGGTGGATGCGTGACATTATGAATGAGATTCTGTGCCAAACTGCTGCCCCCTAGTGGTACATATCACTAACAGCAGCTGGAGAGCGCTTGCGTTCACCAGCGGGCTGGGTGGCCGTCTATGAGGAGGGCTTGTGTAAGATTTCCGAGCGCCCCCATTGTGCGCTGATGTTGATGATTCACGCTTTCCAAGAAAGAGCTGAACAAAGAAGAAGCTGGGGTGTCACTGTTGCCGTGCGTGGTCACGCCAGCCTGCCAACTCTGCACTCGTTTTTTTTTTCGTTTTTTACAAACCCAGCTCGCCCTCAACAGTTACCATAGAAACGACAGAGACAGACACCAGCACAGATGCGAGGGGTGGTGTTGTCAAGCTGTCCGCACGGGCAAGCAAACGCAGATCACAGTCAGCCCTCGTTTGTTTAGTATCAAAATCAATCGTTTATTTATTCCTTCATCATTTCTCTCTGATCCACAACACACACACACACACACGGGGTATAAAATGATTTTGCAGATTTCTGATTTCCTTTCGGCGTAAGCCAAGCACGAGCTGGTGGTGACGGTCACAGGAGTATATGAACAAAACGATCACAGATCACAGGCAAGAGTGACATAAATATAAACCTATAAACTTGCCTTAAAACATAACAATAAAGAGATATCATTCAGAATTAAGGCAAGTGCTATCCCTTGCACACAGCTGTATCGACCAGTGTCGGACTGCCATGTCAACGTGTCTCGTCTCTCACCCGCTTCAACGAGACGGCGCGTATAAAAACAAACGATAAGAACGTCGTTTGAAGCGTCTTTTGAGTCCCGTCGGCCCCCGGGGGGCCTATATCTCAGCGATGGCCGGCAGCAGGCAGGCTTTGACCCGCCACACTGACTTACAGTCAGAGAGCCACTGGGCGAGGAGGGAGGTTTTTTTCCCCCCAGGCTCCTGTTTCTCCGCGGCCCCGCTCCTCTCCCCTCGGGCCCCCGTCGTCTCCTCCCCGGCAGGACAGTCTTTGAACTCTGGGGCCGGCGGGACGTCCGGGGGTGGCGACCGGCTCTCCTGGCCGGCGAGGGGGTGCACCTCTGGGCAGCTGCCCTTGCGCCTCGGAGGGCGGTTGGGGCTGGTGAGGCGGGGGACGCTGTTGGCCCGGGCGCGACGCCTCCCCTCGCGGGCGTCCCCGTCGTCGTCGTCGTCTCCGTCGCCGTCCTCTCCGCTCTGGCCGCCCACTCCACCACTCCTCCTCCTGCTGCTGCTCCTCCTCCTCCTCCTCCTCCTCTCCTCGCTGTCGCCCTCCCAGCAGGTGGAGAGGGCGTGGCCGCCGTACAGGAGCTCCAGAGGGTCAGGGGCGGCTCCGAGGGTCTGATCACCGCCCACCACCACCACCACCGACACCCCTCGCCACGTGCCGGGCGTCGTCGCCGCCGCCGCCGCCGCC
>NW_028178836.1:0-9891 GCF_964030765.1 Micromesistius poutassou | reverse complement strand
ACACAGAGGTCATGGAGACATGAACCCTCATCTTATGATCACAAATGATATGAACCTCTTTACTTTATTATCAATTAATTATGACATCGCAATGACCGCCTCCATTTTGGAAGTATAGGAATGTTATTGGTACTAATGGTGTCTCTTCGTCGTTGTTTAGTAAATAATCCTTAAGTTATACGTCATCATGGGGTGACATGGTTGTGTTTGAAATGGCCAAAGACTTTCTCATGTGAGAGCTGTAAAAAAAACAAAGTTTTCATTATCCATGTCGATTTAGGATTTTACAGCCGTTACAAAATGGCGTAGAGTATCTCCAAAAAAGATTCCCATGATGCATTCTGATGTAGAAGCCCAATAGAAGACCATCTAAGGTAAGAAGAGGGAGGAGAAGGAGGAGGGAAAGGGAGACTCACCCTCAACACCTTCTTGTGCATGTCAGACAGCTCATCATACTCCGACGTCTGCATCATCACCTCGAACCTGTCCCCACACACACACAAAAAAGTGTTTTAAAGAGTGTGTTTTCATGCTTAATTGTGTCCATGTGATAGTGTGCACATGTGTGTGAAAGTGTGTGTTAAGTGTGTGTGTGTTTGTACGTGCACACTCACATCTGCTCGGTCCTCTCCAGGATCTGACTGCAGTAGTTGCACAGGTGGATGACCTCAGACTTCTTGTGCACAATCTCGCTGTAGTCCTCCTTCATCAGCTCACTGTGTGTGTGGGAACGAGAGGGGACAGAAGTGAGGTCTCTGTCACTTCCTCCTCCTCCCTTCCCCTTTCTCTCTCTCACTACTTCCCTCTCTTGTCCAGGTTTATGAGGAAAAAATAATTAATAAGTGTACATGACTCTAGCTGTGTTCGAAATCGTTCCCTATCACGGATATAGTGCACTATATAGGGTGCTCGCCATTTTGTAGTGGTGTTCAAATTCTCAGTGGTTAATTTCATTCACTATATAGTGGACTATAAAATACCCAAAATTTGAGTGAACATTCGATGTTCCCTACATGTTACTCCCATATACCACAATGCAATGCGGGCGCATTTACTGACGCAAATGACGTTTAGAAATGTTCAGCGTAGTGTCCGAATTCTCGTTTGTTGGTTCCCTTTGTTGGTTAGTTCACTATATCATAAACAGTATATAGAGAATAGTGAGTGAGTGAATAGGGAACGATTTCGAACACAGCTATTGTGTGTGGTTGGACGTCCATACACACTGACAACAACATTCATAACATAACAACAGGTGTACAGGATAATGTGTTTGGTCGGACGCCCATACACACATAACATAACAACAGGTGTACATATTATTATTGTTATTGTCTGTTTTGTTATTGTTATTTGTTATTGTTGTCTATTGTTATTGTCTGTGCCGTCGGACGTCCATAGACACATCATAACAACATTCATAACATAACAACAGGTGTACATGTTATTGTGTGTGTCGTCGGACGCCCATAGACACATCAAGGCACCGGACGGGGGGGGGGGGGGGGGGGGGGTCTTACATGAGTCCACGGACCCCCTTGCGGACCAGCTCCTGGTAGACGAGCAGGGACTCTGAGGTCTTCCACAGGTGGCCCACGTCGCCGGCAAACGTCTGGACACACACACACGCACACTTGAATCTGTGCACATATATGGTCCTCATTTATATAGCGCTTTTATCCAAAGCGCTTTACAGTGTTGACTGACATTCACCCATTAATGCACACATTCACACACCGACGGCGAGTCGACCACGCAGGGCGACAGCCCGCTCGTCAGGAGCAGTCAGGGTGAGGCGTCTTGCTCCGGGACACCACGACACTCAGCTAGGAGGAGCCGGGGATCGAACCAGCAACCTTGTGGTTACCAGCCAACCCGCTCTACCTCCTGAGCTACTGCCGCCCAATCTCTGAACTTTCAGTTTCTCTGAACAACAATTAAAATAATCTCTGAACTGAAAGTTCAGACATTATTTGAATTGTTTCAGCGGGAGTGGTTCAATATGATCACTGAGACGTGACGAGTTGATGACATATTCTGGATTCCAATAATAGTTGAAACAATGGGACAAAACGTCACTCTGATTGCATTCGCATACACAACAGGAATGCGTGACGACGATAAATTATAAAAAGCAGGGTTTCCTGTTTCTGGTCGGTGTTTACCTTGGCGTAGCTGGCGTCCAGGTCCAGGTCGTAGCGGGGCTGGACCTTAGGGGGACTCGCTGGGGAGGGAACGAAACCAAACTCAACACCAACCCTCTAACACCCCCACACACACTCACACTATAATATAATATAATAACATGCACCGAACATTCCATTCTGCATCATTCCCACCTCTATCGATATCACGCAGACGAGAGGTTCTTTATTAATCCCAGTTGGGAAATGTGGGTGTCACAGTAAAAGCGCAGCACGTTAAAAATAATTTGCAAAATATTCTCCCACTCCCCGGAATTCTCCCACTCCCCGGCCCCAACCCCCGGGCCCCCATCCCTGTCCAGGCGGACTACGGGGCCCTCATCCCGGGCCCTTATCCCTGTCCACTCACGGTCCTCGAAGATGAGTCCGACGGTGGCCACGGACTCGCGGCTGACCAGCATGATGGGGTTGTCGCGCGTGGTGCGCGGGAAGCTCTTGGCGGTGCGGTTGGGGTCCAGCACCAGGCGCCGGCCCTCGTACAGCAGCTCCTGGTTGTGCGGCGGGATGCTGGTCCGGCGGGACAGCAGCTCCTGGAACAGAGTGGCACTGGGCCACCGGGGGACAGGGGGGGGGGGGGATGTGGAGACACACACGGACAGAGAGACACACACAGACACAGAGACAGAGACAGACAGAGACAGACAGAGACACAGACAGACAGACAGAGACAGACAGAGACACAGACAGACACAGAGACAGACACAGAGACACACAGACAGACAGACAGAGACACAGACAGACACACAGACAGAGACAGAGACAGAGACAGACAGAGACACACAGACAGACAGACACACAGACACAGAGACAGACACACAAGTCATTAAGTTCAAAAGTCTAAACATTTTATTCATCATTTTGTTTAAAATGATCAAATACGTTTTATATACCAGTTAAAATTTTGTTTTCAATTTGATTAATAAAGTCTCAAAGCTTTGGTTTTTCATTGGGCTATTAAAGCGCTCGGATAACAAAGACAGATTATCAGCGAATGCTAGGCCACGGGACATGGGCATTATGGATAGCCTCGTGGCAAGGGGCGTTTGACTAGTGCCTGGAGTGTTAGGAGGGTAAAGTGTTCAGAATCTCAAATCAAAGGCAGAGGCCAAAGGCAGGGGTAGAGTGTAGACGGAGGCCAGAGGGAATCAATATACAGATGTTTTTATGGAACCCATATGCACTAATGTAGACAGAGGATGATCTGACACAGGGAACTCATGTGCTGCACTCGTGGATGCAGACTGGAAGACTCAATCTTAACATCGGTTGATGTGGGTAAGATGGGGGGGGGGGGGGGGGGGGGGGGGGAGGGGGGGGTGGCAGACTAAATATAAATCGGTTGGAGGTGGGGAGGAAGTCAGGCGGTGGGGGTGGAGGCAGATTTAATAATAAATCGGGTGGAGGTGGGTAAGAGGAGCGCTGGGGGGGTCGGAGGCAGACTCCATATCTAAATGGGGTGGAGGTGGGTAAGAAGGTGGTTGGTTGGGTGGAGGCAGACTCCATATTAAATCAGTTGGGGGTGGAGGCAGATTTGATATTAAAATCGGGTGGAGGTGGGTAAGATAAGGGGTGGTGGGGTGGGGTCAGACTCGATATAAAATCGGTTGGTGGTGGGTACGAACAGGGGTAGGGAGGTGGAGGCATTAAATCGGGTGGAGGTGGGTAAGATAAGGGAGGGGGGGAGGCAGACTCAATATTAAATCGAGTGGAGGTGGAGGCAGATTTGATATTAAAATCGGGTGGAGGTGGGTCGGATAAGGGGTGGTGGGGTTGGGGGCAGACTCCATATTAAATGGGGTGGAGGTGGGTGTGGGCGGGCGGGGCTCACGTGTTGTACCCGCGGCTGTACACTGTACATTCGATCGGGTGGAGGTGGGTGGAGGTGTGTGCGTGTGCGTGTGTGTGTGTGTGTGTGTGTGTGGCGGGCGGGGCTCACGTGTTGTACTCGTGGATGTAGACGTGGTGCAGCACCGCCTGCTGCAGGCTGAACACGTAGACCACGGTGCGGTGCAGGATGTCGCTGGTCTCGGCGAAGAACTGGTCGAAGCCCCAGCACTTCTCCTGATCCGCCTCCAGGATGTTGGCCAGCACGGGGGTGAGCAGGCTCTGGAGGCCCCTGGGGGGGGGGGGGCAGAGAGAGACACACGGCGAGGTGAGGGTTAAGGTGGATTTATACTACTCGGTAAAGTGCTGTAGGTAGATACGGAGAGCCCTCTCCGTCGACGGAAAGCCTGTCGGAGACCCTCTCCGTAGCTCCGCGTGCGCCTCCAATATTTTTTAACTATCCGTCGAGGCAACGGAGACGGACGGAGACGGCAAGGGGCTGTGATTGGTCCACTAACAAAATCATTTCCGAAATCACTTTCCCCCGGTTTGACTTTGCACCTCGTTTACTTTGTACATTGTTTACTTTGCACATTTAGGACTAATAAAACACCAAATAAGATTTGAAAAGCTTTGGAAGTTTATTTTCAACACTATTTACATGGTTAGTAGTCAGCATATAAGAGCGATCGGGCGGCGAATTGCATTGCGTATCCGACATCCCGACGGAGAACTGCAAATGCTTCCAGGGGTCTCCGTAGTTACGGAGTCGGATTATGGATACGGAGTAGTATACGTTGGGGGTTAGGGGTTATGGGTTATGGGTTAGGGGACTGTGCTGTGATGCCACAATGCTTTGATTCGCTTTGAAAGCCTGTGTTAGAACAGAATGGGATTGGAGGCGTGTTATATCAAAAGGTGACTATATTATACCACCAGGTGTGAGTGTGATTAGCCGTTACAAGCCGTATGGAAAATCTGCCTCTTCTGACATCACAAGTGGGCGTGTCCACCTAGATGTGTGCTGGATAGATCAGTCTATAGACCAGCCTACCCACTGAAGCAAACGTTGCTCATCCATCCGTCACACATCTAGGTGGACACGCACACTTGTGATGTCACTAAAACACAGGAAGAGGCAGATTTTCAAAACCTCATTGGCCCGCCAATGAGACAATGAGCTGGGACAGTGCGAGCGCCACATGTGTGTGTGTGAATACACACACTGTAACGCAAGTGTTCTTTGTTATTCGGATAACCGTTCTGCTGTTGGTGTTATGGTGCATAACACGCAACACAATAAAGCAAGCTTGCATAAAGCTCCCATTTGGTGAAAAGACTAGACTGCGTCGGGTTGGTTGAGAAGGAATTGGGAACCGCGACATGGAGGAGAAAAGGATTGTTGCCCGGGATTGTCCGTCGGAGCCGGGCAGCCCCGGGGGCGGCCAGCGGGGCTCCGACGGACCGCTTCCGCGGCAGTGGGGCTGGGTGGGCAGCCCCGGGGGCGGCCAGCGGCCAGCGGGGCTCCGACGGACATTCCTGGGCAACGATCCTTTTCTCCTCCATGTCGCGGTTCCCAGTTCCTTCTCAACCAACCCGGCGCAGACAACCCCGGGCAACAATCGCGGGCAACAATCCCCTTCTCCTCCATTTCGCGGTTCAGTCTGTACTTAATATTGACGTGGAAGTGGAAGAACCAGAGGCGTCTGAGAACCCGACGCAGTCGTTTGAGATTCATAATATAATCCGGAGGCGCAAACAGCTTTTGACCATGATAATATATAGATATCTAAATATAATATATTATTTAGATATAGAGCTCCAGGACTCCCGCCGGAGCACCCAGAGTGTTCAGCGTTCCACTGTAAACACTAGCGCATGGTGCCGTGGCCGCAAGCTGCTCAGGGCCACACCCCCACCCTCCACCTTGACCCGCCTCTAAAAACGGCGCGTTTGTGGAGCGCTCATTGTGGGACTGGCTCGTAGTGGCTATAACTCTGCACCAAGGCTGAATTTCTTCAACGTCTTCAAGTACTGTATTAGGGGCCCACTACCAATACCTATATTAAAGCATCCATAAAATAGCATGCCATGGGACCTTTAAAGCAAGGCCAACACACGTTTATTATTCTATAATAAACATCAAATCCTCGTCCAATGGGAGCGGCGACTGACTTGGCCAGGCTGCAGGACACGGGCATCTCCGTGCTCCACTCGATGTTCCCGTTCTCAAACTTCTGCTGGCCAGAGATGGTCCCAGACGGCTTCTCTGTGATGATCTTATACCTAGGAGGACACACACACACACACACACACACACACACACACACACACACACACACACACACACACACACACACACACACACACACCGTAAGATCCTATCCATGGATCAGGAACGGACGTGCAAAATTGCCACCTTCCCACCAGCACCATAATTATCTGCTCATGCATTTGTCCTCGGTCACTAAGTATATGGGCACAGTAGTCACGGGTGGCTATGAACCCTGATTATCCGTAGTAAATGACAAATAAATGGACGGCATTTATACCGCGCTTTTCTAACCAGTGGCCGCTCAAAGCGCTTGACAATACTGCCTCACGTTCACCCATTCATGCACACATTCACACACCGACGGCGGAGTCAGCCACGCAGGGCGACAGCCAGCTCGTCGGGAGCAGTCAGGGTGAGGCGGCGTCTCGCTCAGGAACACCTCGACACCTCAGCTAGGATGTGCCGGGGATCGAACTAGCAACCTTCCGGCTACCAGTCAACCCGCTCTACCTCCTGAGCAACATTCCGCCCCGTAGTCTAAAAGTAGGCATCCATTAGCAAGAAGCCTAACTCCGTCCAGCTCAATAATGTATCCAAAATAAATCAATCAATCTCTCTTTGAATGAAGCTTTCTGATCCGCAGTATTTTTGTACGTATTGAATGTTATCAAAGGTCAGTGGTGGTCGTGGTGGGGGCCCCTCACATGACTTCCTTGTTGCGGCGCGGGCCCTCAAAGGGCCTGAAGGGCAGGCTGCCGGTGGCGGCGTGGAAGAAGGTGACCCCGATGCTCCACAGGTCCACCGTGGCGCCGTACTTCTTCTGGTGGTCCTTCCGCAGCACCGCCCGCTCGTACATGTCTGGGTGCTGCACACACACACGGGAGGGGGGGGGGGGGGGGGGGGAGGGGGGAATTGATGCAATTATAAATTTTTTTATTTATTAATGTTAATTTTGAATTATTATTCTAATTATAGACTGCCATGATCTAAATCCCAACCACTCCTTGCCAAAACATAACCACATCCAAGTTGATGTGTAAGCTTATTCATCGTTAGAATTAATTATGCTATTTGCAATTTTTCCTCCCATCACTTTGTTTGTTCCTCACCATATTGAGTTTAGAATGCCAGAATGACTATCGTGCAATCCCTCTGCAGGACGCACCACGACTCCACATTGGCATTGCACGATAGCTAGCACGTTAGCATGAGAGCATGATAGCTAGCATGACAGCTAGCATGTTAGCATGATAGCTGGCTACCTAGCTAGCTCACGCAGCCTCACCAGGTACTCCTCGGTGCCGTACAGCGAGACAAACTGCTCGTCGTCCTCCAGCTCGCGCGCGGCTCCGAAGTCGGTGAGCTTGTAGACGGAGTGGCCGTCCTCGCCGATCACGCGCATGATGTTCCCCGGCTTGATGTCGCGGTGCACGATGCCGTACTCCCTCAGGTGGTTCATCCCCGCCACTGCAACGCCAACGACACCGTCGTTAGGAGGAGCACGGGCGGCGGAGCGCACAGTTTAATACGGCGAACCCGCGAAGCCGCGTGTGTAGCGGCGGGATAGCCTAGCGGCTAGGGGGTGTTTTCCAGAAACATATCAAAAGACAGAGGTTCTGCTGCCCTTGAAGTAAACATTGATCCTAAGGAAGTAAAGTGTAACGTGTGTATTTGTGAATGAACTAAACTCCCGCTCCAAACGTTTACAACGCTATGTATGGTTGGAGGGGTGTTATCGTGAGACGATATGTTGTGTACAGTCAGGGCTCAGGGTAACAGAGTAAACTTGTTTGGTTTCAAAAGGATGAATCACAGTGGGGGTCAATGTCTAACACGTAAGCCTCAGAAACAGAATCAGAAGCCTCCATCTGTGATCCAATCCGTGTGACTGTCCAGTTTCAAACCCTGAGTATTTATACTAGTACTAGTGTATTTATACTAGTGCTAGTCTATTTATACTCGTGCTAGTGTATTGATCCTAGCATGGGGCCTGCTCCTCACCGACGTCCTGCAGCACGATGAGGAACTCGTCCTCGGGCAGGCCGTAGGCGTTGGACGACTCCTCCAGGACCGTGTACAGGCTGCCGCACGGACAGTACTCCATCACCAGCACCTTGTGACGCGTGTTGGTCTGGAGGGGGAGAGGGGGGAGAACCAGTAGGGGGGGGGGGGGGGGGGGGGGAGAGCAAGAGCAAGAGAGAGAGAGAGGTAGGGCAAAAGGTAGGGTGAGAGAGAGGTAGAGAGAGAGAGAGAGAGAGAGAGAGAGAGAGAGAGAGAGAGAGAGAGAGAGAGAGAGAGAGAGAGAGAGAGAGAGAGAGAGAGAGAGAGAAGGCGAGAGAGAGAGAGAGAGAGAGGTAGGACAAAAGGTAGGGAGAGAGAGAGAGGGACAGATAAGGCGAGAGAGAGAGAGGCAGGGCGAGAGAGAGGGGTGGTATATATTAGGGTTTGATACAGGATAAAACATGATGAAGGTAGAAGTGGAATATGACCTTCATTTTCGGGACACAGATGGTTTATGAGTTTGTACGATAATCCTGATACCCGTGTCCCTATGAGGCGGCTCGGGAAAACCCTAGAAGATAACAGTCCACTATGACGCATATAGAGCATATAGGATAAAGTCTAAAGATTAACCATCTCATAAAACAAGGCAGTGCTGGTATTCTCCTGAACGTGCTCAGTGAAATATAGTCGTGCAGGTGCTTTCATCATGTTTGTAGGTTCCTTTACTAATGTGTGTTGGGTGAAAACAGACACAGACACACACGACAACAAAGTGTTCTGACCAACTCACACACACCTCTTCTTCAACGGCGAACAGCTTGACGATGTTCTTGTGGTTGAGCTTCTTCAGGACCTCGAACTCCCTCATCTGGACGTCCAGCGGCCGCAGGAAGCTGAGGTTGTTGAACACCTTCACGGCATACAGGTCCCCCGTTTTCTACCGGCCAATGGGAACGGAGCGTGTATAACAATGCGTGGCTTTCACAATGAAAGCACGATGCCGCCTGGTTTGATTCTGACTTTGTTTGTGGTCAAAAGGTCAAAAAGTGATTTCTGGGTAATATTAAAGGGTCATGGTCAACTCAAGACTTTATCAAATGTCTCATTGCAGGCCAAGTATTGAACATATATGTTACATATACATCTTAAATTAGAATATAGAAGTTACTATTGGGCCTTTTGTTGACACTTCGATCGCAAGCTTCTAACAACTAAGGGAATAAAACAATTGCTGAGAATCGCTGGATCCCCTTAATCCTAGCAGTGTTAATGCCAGCGCACTACCAAATAAGCTTCACAAGACCATGATACAGTCCAGTGAAATGTTCTTCGAACGGGTTTCTACAGACCAAAAAAGGTACCGGGTTTGATCCACCATTGTCCACGACTCAAACCACAGGTGTCTTTGAGCAACACACACATCTGCTCCACCTCAATGACATTGACATCTCTAATCACTGCACATTGCTGAGATAACAGCACCAGCTCAAATCCCCAAAACGTAGAAATAGTCAAGTCTGTGTGGTAGATCCTCACCTTGTGCCTTCCTCGGTAGACATTGGCGGTGGCCCCCTGACCAAGCAG
>NW_028178837.1:0-7684 GCF_964030765.1 Micromesistius poutassou | reverse complement strand
GTACTCTGTACTCTAACTCTAACCCTAACCCTACTCTAACCCTAACCCTAACCCTAACCCTAACCCTACTCTAACTCTAACCCTAACCCTAACCCTACTCTAACCCTAACCCTAACCCTAACCCTACTCTAACTCTAACCCTAACCCTAACCCTAACCCTACTCTAACCCTAACCCTAACCCTAACCCTACTCTAACCCTAACCCTAACCCTACTCTAACCCTAACCCTAACCCTACTCTAACCCTACCCCTAACCCTACCCCTACTCTAACTCTAACTCTAACCCTACCCTAACCCTACTCTAACCCTACCCCTAACCCTAACCCTACTCTAACCCTAACCCTAACCCTCCCCCTGTCTCCCCCTGTCTCCCCCTCTCCCCAGTGACCTGAGCAGTAACCCTCCCCCTGTCTCCCCCCTGTCTCCCCCCTGTCTCCCCCTCTCCCAGTGACATCAGCAGTAACCCTCCCCCTGTCTCCCCCCTGTCTCCCCCCTGTCTCCCCTCTCCCCCAGTGACCTGAGCAGTAACCCTCCCCCTGTCTCCCCCTGTCTCCCCCCTGTCTCCCCCTCTCTCTCCCCAGTGACCTGAGCAGTAACCCCTCCCCCTGTCTCCCCCCTGTCTCCCCCTGTCTCCCCCTCTCTCTCCCCCAGTGACCTGAGCAGTAACCCTCCCCCTGTCTCCCCCCTGTCTCCCCCCTGTCTCCCCCCTCTCTCTCCCCAGTGACCTGAGCAGTAACCCTCCCCCTGTCTCCCCCCTGTCTCCCCCCTGTCTCCCCCTCTCTCCCCAGTGACCTGAGCAGTAACCCTCCCCCTGTCTCCCCCCTGTCTCCCCCCTGTCTCCCCCAGTGACCTGAGCAGTAACCCTCCCCCTGTCTCCCCCTGTCTCCCCCCTGTCTCCCCCCTGTCTCCCCCTCTCCCCAGTGACCTGAGCAGTAACCCTCCCCCTGTCTCCCCCCTGTCTCCCCCCTGTCTCCCCCTCTCTCCCCCAGTGACCTGAGCAGTAACCCTCCCCCTGTCTCCCCCCTGTCTCCCCCCTGTCTCCCCCAGTGACCTGAGCAGTAACCCTCCCCCTGTCTCCCCCCTGTCTCCCCCTGTCTCCCCCTCTCCCCCAGTGACCTGAGCAGTAACCCTCCCCCTGTCTCCCCCCTGTCTCCCCCCTGTCTCCCCCTCTCCCCCAGTGACCTGAGCAGTAACCCTCCCCTGTCTCCCCCCTGTCTCCCCCTCTCCCCCAGTGACCTGAGCAGTAACCCTCCCCCTGTCTCCCCCCTGTCTCCCCCTCTCTCCCCCAGTGACTGAGCAGTAACCCTCCCCCTGTCTCCCCCCTGTCTCCCCCCTGTCTCCCCCCCTCTCCCCAGTGACATCAGCAGTAACCCTCCCCCTGTCTCCCCCCTGTCTCCCCCCTGTCTCCCCCTCTCCCCAGTGACCTGAGCAGTAACCCTCCCCCTGTCTCCCCCCTGTCTCCCCCCTGTCTCCCCCCTGTCTCCCTCTCTCCCCCAGTGACCTGAGCAGTAACCCTCCCCCTGTCTCCCCCCTGTCTCCCCCCTGTCTCCCCCAGTGACCTGAGCAGTAACCCTCCCCCTGTCTCCCCCCTGTCTCCCTCTCTCCCCCAGTGACCTGAGCAGTAACCCTCCCCCTGTCTCCCCCCTGTCTCCCCCTGTCTCCCCCAGTGACCTGAGCAGTAACCCTCCCCCTGTCTCCCCCCTGTCTCCCCCCTGTCTCCCCCTCTCTCCCCCAGTGACCTGAGCAGTAACCCTCCCCCTGTCTCCCCCCTGTCTCCCCCCTGTCTCCCCCTGTCTCCCCCAGTGACCTGAGCAGTAACCCTCCCCCTGTCTCCCCCCTGTCTCCCCCTCTCTCCCCCAGTGACCTGAGCAGTAACCCTCCCCCTGTCTCCCCCCTGTCTCCCCCCTGTCTCCCCCCTGTCTCCCCCAGTGACCTGAGCAGTAACCCTCCCCCTGTCTCCCCCCTGTCTCCCCCCTGTCTCCCCCAGTGACCTGAGCAGTAACCCTCCCCCTGTCTCCCCCTCTCTCCCCCAGTGACCTGAGCAGTAACCCTCCCCCTGTCTCCCCCCTGTCTCCCCCCTGTCTCCCCCAGTGACCTGAGCAGTAACCCTCCCCCTGTCTCCCCCCTGTCTCCCCCCTGTCTCCCCCAGTGACCTGAGCAGTAACCCTCCCCCTGTCTCCCCCCTGTCCCCCTGTCTCCCCCAGTGACCTGAGCAGTAACCCTCCCCCTGTCTCCCCCCTGTCCCCCTGTCTCCCCCAGTGACCTGAGCAGTAACCCTCCCCCTGTCTCCCCCCTGTCTCCCCCCTGTCTCCCCCAGTGACCTGAGCAGTAACCCTCCCCCTGTCTCCCCCCTGTCCCCCTGTCTCCCCCAGTGACCTGAGCAGTAACCCTCCCCCTGTCTCCCCCCTGTCTCTCCCCCTCTCCCCCAGTGACCTGAGCAGTAACCCTCCCCCTCTCTCCCCCAGTGACCTGAGCAGTAACCCTCCCCCTGTCTCCCCCTCTCTCCCCCAGTGACCTGAGCAGTAACCCGTTCCAGTGCGACTGCCGGCTGTACCGTCTGCTCCACCAGCTCCAGGAGAAAGGGGTGTGGCTCCAGCGGCCCGACGCCACGCTCTGCCACCTGCCGCCGGACCTCCGGAACCGACCGCTGCTCAACGCCAGCGCGCTCACCTGTGGTGAGGCACGCACGCACGCACGCACGCGCACGCACGCACACACGCACGCACACACGCACGCACACACACACACACACACACTCTTGTACACAATGATGCGGCTGACCCCTGACCCCTCCTGACCCCTCCTGACCCCTGACCCCTCCTGACCCCTGACCCCTCCTGATGACCCCTCCTGACCCCTGACCCCCCCTGACCCCTCCTGACCCCTGACCCTCCCTGACCCCTGACCCCTGACCCCTCCTGACCCCTCCTGACCCCTGACCCCTCCTCCTGACCCCTCCTGACCCCTCCTGACCCCCCCTGACCCCTGACCCCTCCTGACGACCCCTCCTCCTGACCCCCCCCTCTGACCCCCCAGGTGTGAACTACGCGGGCTGCCTGGGCCGCAGCGAGCTGGTCATCTTCTCCTCCTCGTCCACCAAGCCGGGGAACTTCTCGCGGGACGGCTGCAACAGCGTGTGCTTCGCCGCCTCGCAGCGCTACGGCGGGCTGGGGGCGCGGCGCGAGTGCCTCTGCAGCGACAACCCCCAGCCCAACTACATCAGCGAATCACAGTGCTCCGCCGCCTGCACCGACCCCAGCGTCATGAAGGTCAGTTAACCCTAGTTACTACCCGCCCCCGCCGTCATGAAGGTTAGTTAACCCTAGTTACTACCCACCCCCGCCGTCATGAAGGTTAGTTAACCCTAGTTACTACCGGCCCCCGCCGCCATGAAGGTTAGTTAACCCTAGTTACTACCCACCCCGCCGTCATGAAGGTTAGTTAACCCTAGTTACTACCCACCCCGCCGTCATGAAGGTTAGTTAACCCTAGTTACTACCGGCCCCCGCCGTCATGAAGGTTAGTTAACCCTAGTTACTACCCGCCCCGCCGACCCCGCCGCCATGAAGGTTAGTTAACCCTAGTTACTACCGGCCCCCGCCGTCATATAGGTTAGTTAACCCTAGTTACTACCGGCCCCCGCCGTCATGAAGGTCAGTTAACCCTAGTTACTACCCGCCCCCGCCGTCATGAAGGTTAGTTAACCCTAGTTACTACCCACCCCCGCCGTCATGAAGGTTAGTTAACCCTAGTTACTACCCACCCCGCCGTCATGAAGGTCAGTTAACCCTAGTTACTACCCACCCCCGCCGTCATGAAGGTTAGTTAACCCTAGTTACTACCGGCCCCCGCCGTCATGAAGGTTAGTTAACCCTAGTTACTACCCACCCCCGCCGTCATGAAGGTTAGTTAACCCTAGTTACTACCCACCCCCGCCGTCATGAAGGTTAGTTAACCCTAGTTACTACCCACCCCCGCCGTCATGAAGGTTAGTTAACCCTAGTTACTACCCGCCCCGCCGTCATGAAGGTTAGTTAACCCTAGTTAGCACCCACCCCGCCGTCATGAAGGTTAGTTAACCCTAGTTACTACCCACCCCCGCCGTCATGAAGGTTAGTTAACCCTAGTTACTACCCACCCCCGCCGTCATATAGGTTAGTTAACCCTAGTTACTACCCACCCCCGCCGTCATGAAGGTTAGTTAACCCTAGTTACTACCCACCCCGCCGTCATGAAGGTTAGTTAACCCTAGTTAGCACCCACCCCGCCGTCATATAGGTTAGTTAACCCTAGTTAGCACCCACCCCCGCCGTCATGAAGGTTAGTTAACCCTAGTTACTACCGGCCCCCGCCGTCATGAAGGTTAGTTAACCCTAGTTACTACCCACCCCCGCCGTCATGAAGGTTAGTTAACCCTAGTTACTACCCACCCCCGCCGTCATGAAGGTTAGTTAACCCTAGTTACTACCCACCTCCGCCGTCATGAAGGTTAGTTAACCCTAGTTACTACCCACCCCCGCCGTCATGAAGGTTAGTTAACCCTAGTTACTACCCACCCCCGCCGTCATGAAGGTCAGTTAACCCTAGTTACTACCCACCCCCGCCGTCATGAAGGTCAGTTAACCCTAGTTACTACCCACCCCCGCCGTCATGAAGGTTAGTTAACCCTAGTTACTACCGGCCCCGCCGTCATGAAGGTTAGTTAACCCTAGTTACTACCGGCCCCCGCCGTCATGAAGGTTAGTTAACCCTAGTTACTACCCACCCCCGCCATCATGAAGGTCAGTTAACCCTAGTTACTACCCGCCCCCGCCGTCATGAAGGTTAGTTAACCCTAGTTACTACCCACCCCCGCCATCATGAAGGTCAGTTAACCCTAGTTACTACCCGCCCCCCGCCGTCATGAAGGTTAGTTAACCCTAGTTACTACCGGCCCCCGCCGTCATATAGGTCAGTTAACCCTAGTTACTACCGGCCCCCGCCGTCATGAAGGTTAGTTAACCCTAGTTACTACCCACCCCCACCATCATGAAGGTTAGTTAACCCTAGTTACTACCCACCCCCGCCGTCATGAAGGTTAGTTAACCCTAGTTAGCACCCACCCCCGCCGTCATGAAGGTTAGTTAACCCTAGTTACTACCCACCCCCGCCGTCATATAGGTTAGTTAACCCTAGTTACTACCCACCCCGCCGTGATGAAGGTTAGTTAACCCTAGTTACTACCGGCCCCCGTCGTCATGAAGGTTAGTTAACCCTAGTTACTACCGACCCCGCCGTCATGAAGGTTAGTTAACCCTAGTTACTACCCACCCCACCGTCATGAAGGTTAGTTAACCCTAGTTACTACCCGCCCCCGCCGTCATGAAGGTCAGTTAACCCTAGTTACTACCCACCCCCGCCGTCATGAAGGTTAGTTAACCCTAGTTACTACCCACCCCACCGTCATGAAGGTGGGGTCACAGGCTAAGACTGGTTAACCGTAGTTAAGGAGGCATTAGTCAACAAGGTTAACAAGGCACTGAGAACGGGGTTGGACTAGTACCTAAACAATGGTTAACTAGTCATTCAGTCATCTGTTGAATCACTGAGGATCTGCAGGATTATGAATATTATATCATAACATCATACCATAGTATATGATAATATAATATTATAATATTACAAACTGGGGAGACTGTTCTCTGGGAACAATCACAGTTTATCACCACGGCGATGCCAAAGATAACAAAACACACACGAGCACTTCAAGACTTTAACGAGGTACTAGTTAACAATGGTTAACTAGTTAGCACTAGTAACTAGTAAATACAATACAACTAATTTTGATTTTTGTAGCCCTTAACCACAGGAACAGTTTCAAAGAATTGAGCTGAATGGAAGTTAATTGAAAAGATTGAATATATCTATTTTTAATATAATTAATAAAGGCGTAGCTCATAACATGAATGATTTAGTTAAGGGAAGGTATGATAAGGTAGGTGTAAGTGTTGTTGTGATGTGTTGAGCCTCCCAACATGAAGACCACGGCCTTATTATGGCCAACGTTGGTGTTCAACGTGTCAGTCTTTTGTTTTGTCTGTGTTTCCGGGTTCGATTCCCCACACCACTGCACAGCTCACCACCCTGACGGAACGTCGCCTCGGGTTGCAGTCAGTGCTGCTGAGCCTGCTAGCGTCCGTAACAACAGCTGTCCACATCTGCTCACTGACAGGACTGTGTGTAGTGGAACGGTGTTGCACTATCAGTGGGCGTTACTCTCCTGCATTACTTCCTCTGCAGGAAAGCAGGATGTTAACAACATCCTGCTTTTCATCCAATGACTTCCTTTACGAGTTTACATCGGTCAATGGTACAATGGCATATTTCGATGTATTTTCTGTCATGGTTCTACACTGTTTAACTTCTTCTTGCGGTGTGATAGGAGTGTAAACAATGTGATCTTTACGGTGTGATGGGAGTGTAAACAATGTGATCTTTACGGTGTGATGGGAGTGTAAACAATGTCATCTTTGCAGGGTGATCTTAACGGTGTGATCTTAACGGTGTGATCTTTACGGTGTGATCTTAACGGTGTGATCTTTACAGTGTGATCTTTACGGTGTGATCTTTACGGTGTGATCTTAACGGTGTGATCTTTACGGTGTGATCTTAACGGTGTGATCTTTACGGTGTGATCTTAACGGTGTGATCTTAACGGTGTGATCTTAACGGTGTGATCTTAACGGTGTGATCTTAACGGTGTGATCTTAACGGTGTGATCTTTACGGTGTGATCTTCACGGTGTGATCTTTACGGTGTGATCTTAACGGTGTGATCTTAATGGTGTGATCTTTACTGTGTGATCTTAACTGTGTGATCTTTACTGTGTGATCTTAACGGTGTGATCTTAACTGTGTGATCTTTACGGTGTGATCTTAACGGTGTGATCTTTACTGTGTGATCTTAACTGTGTGATCTTTACTGTGTGATCTTAACGGTGTGATCTTTACGGTGTGATCTTTACGGTGTGATCTTAACTGTGTGATCTTAACCGTGTGATCTTTACTGTGTGATCTTAACTGTGTGATCTTAACGGTGTGATCTTAACGGTGTGATCCTAACGGTGTGATCTTAACGGTGTGATCTTTACGGTAGAGGTGTAAGTGGACCCTGGCCGACGACGTGTTCGTGGTGGACTTCAGCGTCTCCCTGGACCCCCTGCCGCTGCTCAGCGTTCCACCACTCCGCCCTCGTCTCGTTATCCTCCACCGTCACCCCGGTGACCCTCTCCTGGGACTTCGGTGACCTGTCGCCGCGGGTAAACACCACGGAGACGGACGTCACCATGGCAACCCACAAGTATGGGCTCCCCGGGCGCTACGAAGTCAGCCTCACGCCTGGGCCGGACAGAAGGAGGTATCAGATACATAATAATTATATACGTACCACACTATACATTATGCATGTGCATAAATGCATGTTAGATGTTCATTTGACTTAACTGCTATGTTCATATTTAGCTATTCTAGCTATTCCCTCAATATTGGTTGATTGGTTGATTGGTGTGTGTGTGTGTGTGTGTGTGTGTGTGCGTGGGGTCATAGGTCACGGGTGCGGGGGTCTCTGAACGTGACCCTCCCTCCCAGACTGGAGCTCCACTGTCCCGCTCTCGCCGTCGCCAATCAGCGCCTCGACATCCGATTGG
>NW_028178839.1:0-12680 GCF_964030765.1 Micromesistius poutassou | reverse complement strand
AGGTAACAGAGTCTCTGAGCTGCAGCTCACTGCACGTTTCACTCTCGTCACAATCGCTCCAGTGACATTGATTGATTGTTTTCTTTCAAATTAATTATGTTACCATTATTGACCTTTACAGATGGCCAAAGTCACCTGTCTGTCTGCCTGCCTTCCTGTCTCTCTGTCTTAATGTATGCCTGTCAGCCTGTCTCCCCGTCTGTATGTCTTCATTTTTGCCTGCCTATCTGTCTGTCTGCCTGTCTGTCTTCATTTCTGACTACCTGTCTGTCTGGCTTTTTGTCTGTATGTCTGTCTGCCTGTCTGCCTGCCTGCACGTCTCTCTGCCTATCTATTTGTCTGCCTGTCTGTCTTAATTTCTGCCTATCTGTCTATCTGCCTGTCTGCCTGTCTGTATGTCTTCATTTCTGCCTGCCTGTATGTCTGCCTCTCTGCAGGTGATTTATAGTTTTTTTCAGGTTATAAACTTTCAGAGATACATTACTAGATTACCCTTATTACTAGATCCTGTCGGTATACACGAGTAAAGTAATTAGCGTTAATCTCCCATGATACCATGCTTATTATGTTTCTCATGTTCATCTTAGCCAGGCTCTGTCCACACACACACACACACACACACACACACACACACACACACACACACACACACACACACACACACACACACACACACACACACACACACACACACACACTCCGGGGCAGGTTACAAATCGAAAGCTAGTTTCCATGTCGTCATCATTGATTTTGTGTGTGTGTGTGTGTGTGTGTGTGTGTGTGTGTGTGTGTATGCGTGTGTGCGCGTGCATGCTTGTGTGTGTGTGTGTGTGTGCGTGCGTGCGCACACATGCTTTTCCAATCAGGCCACGATGTAATCACCTCTTGCGCGGCGCGTGCATCGACCACAGAGGTACTAAAACGATGGACAGCGTTGGCTCGGAAGGTCGTTATTACCTTTAAACACACGCTCCTAAATGGCTGCTGAATCAAAATGAAGCAGAGATCCATACAGCAACATGCCCCACACACAGGACGCCCACCGTTGACCTTGTAGCGCTAGTGGAACAACTGAATCCCCCAAGTCCCCAAAACATTAACTTAATGGTCCGACTGGTGTTGTGAGCCACGAAAGTAGCGCTTCTGACTCATAGTTAGAGAGAGGGGGGCCGGGCAGTAAGCTGGGCAGAACGAGCCTGAGATTAAGACCTGTGAACGACGGCATTTTCTATCCTCCCCCCGAAAGGTTAATTACTGATGGATGTGTGCGGAGGGTGTGACAGCCGAGCCCCCGGTTTGAGGGGAGGGTCAGGGGGGAGGAAGGATGAACGGGAGAGAGGGATGGGAGGAGGGGAGGAAGACGAGGAGGGAGAGGCGAAACGTGATGTTTCGTGGTGTTTGTGTTCCAATGAGGGACATAGTGTCACAGTAGCATAGCATTATGCTAAATGCTAAAATACTAAAGATGGGGTTAAATCCGTTTCAATCTCGTCTCGGGAAGGAGAACAGCAGAGAGGAGAAGAGGAGAGGAGCAGAGAGGAGGAGGGAAGGAGGCGAGGACTAGAGAGGAGAGGAGGGAAGGAGGAGAAGACTAGAGAGGAGGAAGCGAAGGAGGAGAAAAGCAGAGAGGAGAGGAGGAGAGGAGGGAAGGAGGAGAAAAGCAGAGAGGAGAGGAGGAGAGGAGGGAAGGAGGAGGAGGAGGGGGGTGGTGTTGGTCCTACCTCCGGACTCCAGGGCAGCTTCTGCTGGTGTTGGCTGAGGTACTTCCGGATGTGGTTGTAGTCTCTGCCGTCAGCAACGCCTCGTGACAGCAGCTCCTCCTCCTGTGAAAGAGGAGAAGGGAGGGATGGGAGTCAGCGCCGGCCCAATAACAGGATTATTCCAGAGAAAAGGGAACTGAGATGTAGAGGCAGGGGCAGGGGACACAACGATTCCTAGGACTTGAACGTAGGGAAAATAGATGCATCCATCTCATACACACGCTTGCAAACGCACACGTTCACAGGTACACGCAGCACACACACACACACACACCCCTTGAGAACACGGTAAATGGAGTGTGTTTGCCCCCGAGCCTTTAGTGTTAAGACCATCCTCTTACCCCACTTCCCCCTAATGCAGCCTCTGAAGTCTAACCCTTTTACTTTTCCTCCAGCCCGCTTCCCTCCGTCTACCCACAGAGACCCCAGGCGGGCTCATCTGGGCTTCACCCCCGGGGAAGCCCTTCTAGGTGGAGCTGGTCCTGGTGCGCTTCAATTTGTGGAGAATGGAAATGGAGGCGTTGACTGGGCTGACAATAGGGGGGATCAAGACCCACCTGGGACGCCCTGCCGAGAGATGAAGGCACGCAAGGTTTTATAAGCTGCTCGGGATGAAAGTGTCAAATGGTTTATGTGGTTTGATGTCCCCGACCTTCTGAGACAGAGAGAGGGAGAGAGAGAGAGAGAGAACAATGACGAGAGAAAGAAAAATACAGAGAGAGAGAGAGAACGAGAGAATGAGAGAGAGAGACACACAAGCACAGACAGAGAGAACGAGAGAGAGAGAGAGAGAGAGACACACACACAAACACAGACACAGAGAGAACGAGAGAGAGAGACACACACAAACAGACACAGACAGAGAGAGAACGAGAGAGAGAGAACGATAACGAGAGAAAGAAAAATACAGAGAGAGAGAGAACGAGAGAGACACACAAGCACAGACAGAGAGAGAACGAGAGAGAGAGAGAGAGAGAGAGAGAGAGAGAGAGAGAGACACACACAAACAGACACAGACAGAGAGAGAACGAGAGAGAGAGAGACACACAGACACACACACACACACACACACACACAAACACAGACACAGACAGAGAGAACGAGAGAGAGACACACACACACACACACACACACACACACACACACAAACACAGACACAGACAGAGAGAGAACGAGAGAGAGAGATTTTCTGTTGTCTGTTATAGTTTGTGGCCGTATGAATATGGCACTGAAAGACTGCTAGATCACAGTGATAGGAAGCTGCCTAACTCAAAGGCAAACATAGTCAGAGCCCCTGACTCACATTATTTAGCGCTCTCACAGGATACACTGTGTGTGGATCTATATATATAAAGAAAGAGGAGAGAGAGAGAGAGGGAGAGGGACAGATGGAGAGAGAGTGTGAGCGAGAGAGATAGTGAGCCGGAGAGAGAGAGAGAGAGAGTGTGTGTGTGTCAGTGAGGGAGAGACAGAAAGAGATGGAGGGAGAGAGAGAGTGTGAGCGAGAAAAGAGACGGAGAGAGAGAGTATTTGAGCGAGGGGAGAGACGGAGAGAGACGGAGAGGGAGAAAGAGAGTGAGAGCGAGAGATAGAGAAAGAGAGCGAAAGAGAGACAGAGGGAGAGTTGTGCACGATGAGTGTGAGCGAGCACGTGAGAGAAGACAGTAGACAGGTTAAAAAAGGACTGTTTGGTTGCAGTCAGGGTGAAATAAGAAGATGAATAGAGCGGGAGAAGAAAGAAGAGAGAGAGATGACAGAAGACATGGCTGACTTTTTAACCAACGGATGAGCAGTGAGACTCAGAGTGGGGGTTGACATGGGACCGCCCACCACATACACACACACACATACATGCACACAACAACACACACACACACACACACACACACACACACACACACACACACAGTCACACAACACCGGTGCATATACACAAAGATACACACAAACACACACACACACACACACACACACACACACACACACAGATACAAACACACACAGATACAAACACATACCCAAGCACATACACCGGCATAAACACAGACACACACAAATAAAAGGAACAACATGTACCGAGGATGTGAAAATCATAGATCTAAAAATAGTTCCAGTACATTCAAGGCATTGTTCGAGGTTCATAGCAGTGTCACGAGAACTGGAACCTTCTGAGGTCTAGGAATCTGTCCTGCGCCACGGGCGTCTGTCTGGACCGGCTTATCCTCAGGCGCGCATGAACATAGCAGCGTGAACAATGATTTGAATATTGATTATATTCTATGCATTATTATGTAGACATCATATTATATTGATTAATTGGCTTCAATTATGTTGCAGACATGCAAGTCTCTACGGTCGCTTTGGTTGTGGTTCAGTCTTAGTTTGGTTTAGGTTTAGAATTAAAAAGAATTGTACTTGTGATGAGCGACCAGTTTCTGGTCGACACTTCCAAAAAATCCCCCACAATGTTAATATCTTAAGAGTAGTGACAGTGTGCCAAAGTGTGTGTGTGTGTGTGTGTCTAAGTGTGTGTGTGTGTGTGTCTGTCTCTTGGCTCCACCAGCCACCCGCCGTGTCAGTCATCCTCCATAAATCTTGTGACGGAGGTGACAGAATTCATCATCTCATGCACCTTCGGGACTTTAATATATCACTTCCCGTTGAATTCCCATTGGTTGCTGAGGAGGGATGACAGGTTGGAGGGGGGCCCCACCTGACCTCCGTACTCGGGGGTTTTATTTGCATAATTCAGTTGGCGGCCATCTTTAATTCTAACACACACCGAGGGAATTCCGGAGGATTCCGGAAGCTTGGTGGAAGCTCGTTTTTGACTTGCAAGGCATACGGCCAGCTTTAGGGAGCATGACTTGTCTATCCATCCCATTGCTGTAGGGCTAAGTGCAATCCTGCAAGGCTTCGTCATGACGAAGGCTAAACTGTAAATCTTCCAGATAACATTAACAATCTAACAGCTACAGATAGACAACCGATTGCCTTGATAACCAAACGTTAACAAACATAGTTACTTTATAAAATCGGACCACATTCGCTTGAAACGCCGACATCATGCGCATGGCACACAAACCCCCCCTTTTGGTCGAAGAGTGTATTACAGACGGTCGCTATGTGAAGTAAAGGCTTGGGAATTGAACTAGTGGTCACAACTGTGGACAAAGAAAATGGCCTCCATATACACACAGCCACAACACACAAATAGAAGTAGGACTGTATAAAAGAATATCATAAAATATCTTTGATAATTATAGCATGATTCGCCCTCGTCTCCTTCTTTGGAAACAGCTTCCGTTCTTCATAATGTGTTCGCCCTAATGATGCAATAGAAAACCTTTCAATTACATTTAATAAAGCTCTTACTCTTAATGCGTTAAAGTGTTGAGTTAAAGTATTAGTTAGTAAGTACTAAACATTAAGTCTCACAAGGTTTAACCGTGCAAGTAATCAGATCTTATATAATCAGAATGCATAATTATGAACATAATATTACTGAATTTGAAATAATCCTGCTTCTGGATATCGATTCAAGCTGGGTTTCCACTTATCCACATATCCATGTATGATTTATGCTGAGTGTCATCCATCATCAAATCTTTTTATTCATCCAATCAAGTGGCATCGACCAAGCCCTTGCTGGAAATGTCAATGTAATTAGTAATGCCACAATAACCTGGTACGCCCTGATTGCATCAGTTGTCCCATTTTCAATAAAATGGATACACAAGGAACATCATCCCTTTCCACAAGTGTTGAGCACTGTAATTTCCCCCCATTAATGCCCACTATAATATCAGGAATATCGGCCCCATTGATAAAATGGCATTTGATTCTGTGGTCACTAGGAATGTGCTCATCATTTCAAGATGTACGCCCCGTGGCTGAGACAACATCATGAACAAAACATCACATTGGGGCCGGCCAGGAAAATAACAAACAAGAGCAATGATTCCACCGTTCTAATTAATAATCTCAATCCTATCATTTATCTCATATTGCCTTGTTGACGATGGCCGGGCCCGACTGACTGTGAGTGATTTAGATTCAGTGGGCGTCTCCTGGAAGCATCGTGGGGGGGGGGGGGGGGGGGGGGGGGGGGGGGGGGGGGAGAGAGAAGCTGGAGTCGGTGCTCCTCATGTCTGGAACAAACTGTTTATCTCCGTGCGTGTATAGGGCTGATTGATTACCTGTCACAATGTCCACATGATCGCATCATTTCCCCCCCCCAGCGACCCAATTATCTATCAAAATTCCTGTTTATTCATCCATCGCTCAATCTGTCATTCCCCATCATTTCACTCGCCGTGCCTTCATTCATTCATTCCTCCATCCATCCCTCCATCCACCCCATCCCTCCATCCACCCATTCCTCCTGCTTTCATTTCATTCATTATCCGTCCGTCCGTCCGTCCACAACACCCGTCCGTCCACCGGGGGCCTTCCCGACTCCCTCCGGGGAACGTTAACTTCCCGTCGGCCATTGTTCACCGAGCAGCCCAATCGGGACCTCGCTGATCCCCAGGCCGGGGAGAGCGATGAGGAACGTGCCGGCGAATACCGATGAGAGTAATTAATTTCCCTTGTCAAGCGCAAACACGGCCCGGCCACAGCCAGAAGATAGAGAGATGAGGAGAGAGAGAGAACGACAGAATCACAATCCTCTGCTGCAAGGCTTGACCTGTGTGTGTGTGTGTGTGTGTGTGTGTGTGTGTGTGTGTGTGTGTGTGTGTGCCTGTACAACACGTGCATACAGACACAGACGCGCACACATGTCTGAGTGTGTGTGTCTTTCTTCTGCAAGGTGTGTGTGTGTGTGTGTGTGTGTGTGTGTGTGTGTGTGTGTGTGTGTGTGTGTGTGTGTGTGTGTGTGTGTGTGTGCCTGCGCGTGTGTGTGGCCCAGACAGCACCCGTAAATCAATTATCTTTCTAAATCCTGTGTGACCTGCAGATTTAAAGTGAACGAGAGCAGAGGAGAGGAATCATCTCTTTTCACCTGAGAGCTACAGCGTGTTACATTCAACAACAAGCACAGTGCAGAACCAAGAGCAATACAACTATCTGTAACCTGCTCCGATCCTTCATATGTGTTCCCATGTCCATTCATCATTCATTGTTGTTTGTTAGGAATAATCTGGGATCCAGCAGTCCTACTGGGTTACAGCAGAACCTCTGATCCAGCAGTCCTACTGGGTTACAGAAGAACCTCTGATCCAGCAGTCCTACTGGGTTACAGCAGAACCTCTGGTCCAGCAGTCCTACTGGTTACAGAACCTCTGATCCAGCAGTCCTACTGGGTTACAGCAGAACCTCTGATCCAGGAGTCCTACTGGGTTACAGCAGAACCTCTGGGGGGAGACGGCACTGAGCCTTTGGGAAACACAGAAGGTTGCTTTGTTCCCTGTGACAGAAATTCAACATATTTTGGCAAGGAGACCAAGCTTTCAGAAGGGGACTCCTACAGTGGCCTGTCAGCACAGTGTTGATCTGAACCCTTTAGACACTTCTTCATCGTTGCCTACTGCCGGACGGGACAGCGTTGTGTTTGACGATGAAGAGCTTACAGATCACCGCTTCAAGCTGGGATGTGAAGAGAAATACGAAGCAAAACAAAGAGCAAAACACCCGTACGCCCCCAGATTTGAGCTCTTCTGCCATCCGACTCTAGATTAAAGTTTTAAAGACAAATCGCTGAACACAAAGACACATTTTCTATAAAAAAACGATTGGCGAGTCAACCATTCAACCATTGGCGATTCAGCCCAAAAAAAAAACCCCATCTGTTCCCGATATCATCCGTCAAAATGACTCCGCTGTGCCCTGTTCTACCGAAGAGCCTTTAACGCCGTGAGACAAATAAAACACGAGCAGAGTGTGTAAAGTGCTTTCATAGCGATTCACAGTTTCTATTTGTCCATAAACCTTCGCAAAAAATCGATTACAAATCAGGGAAGCGATGTGGCTAACGTGAGCACACGTGGTGACGGCGTGGCCCACTGCTAAACGCAGAACCTGTAACACAAAGTCATCACAAACTCACTAATTAGATTAGTTCCGGAGGTTTGAGTAAAGCCGTGAGAGTCCTGTTATGACGCCTTATTCCCCGGACCGCTGCGGTCTTTAACGCCACGTCGACACCTCTCAGGTCTGTCCTCACTCCTCTGAAGGTAATATGGATGGTTCCAGGTGGGTGCCTCCACTCATTGCTTTACTTAGAACGTGACATTTAGCTGAGGTTAGACACAGGCGATTTCCATTCCACACTTGTTTGGCCTTTGGATTCTTTTTGGTTTTTTCTCCGGGTCACACAGTCAGACAGTTTAGGCAGGCGAGCTCCCGACACTGGACGGATGAGAAAAATTGGAAAGCACTAGCAAGATAGCCTCTTGTCTCTCGAGGGTGCTATTCTACAAGATGAGATATAACAAAAACCGCTATAGCTTCTCAGCAGGGCTTCAATAACGGCCACTACAGCCGTGCCACAAACAGCTCTGGGTGGATGGATTTAGACTACAGGAAAGCAGGGAGAGGAGGAGGAGGAGGCGGAGGAGGAGGTGGTAGGGGGGAGACGGAGAACGGCGCAGTGATGGAGCGATGCAGGCAGGAAGAGAGACAACACAGGAAAATAAAAGGGAGAAAAACAAGAGGCAGACGCGCCAGGGAGAGCTGTGTGTGTGTGTGTGTGTGTGTGTGTGTGTGTGTGTGTGTGTGTGTGTGTGTGTGTGTGTGAGTGAGCGAGACGGAGTGAGAGTGAGCAACGCAGGACAATTACATACACACTCTGAAGAACAGTCTAGAAGGCTCAGCCTGATGGAGATAATCTTCACAAACAGGCGTCGTGAGCGCGCGGTGAGAACGCGACACCGATAACTCAACATTTCCTCCGTGTTTGAACCGGAGCGGGACGGCTCTGTGGTGCTCAAGACGGAGGGATGGAGAACAGGAGGAGGAGGAGCAGGTGACACACAGCTGCACACAACGTGACACACAGCAAGTGATTGGATTTGTCTAAGGCAGTGGGTCTGGGGTATGGTTGTGTACCCCCTAGGTGGTCTGGGAAGAATGAAGTCGGAACAAGGAACACATTTGAAAATGGGTATTTTTTGTAATGTTGTAATGTTGCTTGTGAACCATCGTGTAATAATTCTGAATGCCGGCGGTAGTGTTTTGGTAGATCTTTTCAATATGAGCGAATCAATTACACTTCAAAGGGGTACTTGGCTGAAGAAATGTCTTGAACCACTGGTCTAAGGTAGCCTGGTGCTACCAGACCATCGTACTTCATTTCATTTGTACAGAAGGTCTGGAACTGCTGTAATTGGCAAACGCTCACTCACTTGGAGGCGGGTGTCTGTTGAAGTTTAAAACTATTGGATCTGCCCAGTGCCACTCTGGATCTGCCATAACCAATCGCAATAGCGTTTGGTCGTGACGTATTTCATACGCCGGGACCGGCCGGAAACTACGTTGCGCGCATGCGCAGGCTGTGTACACAAACAAAACAAGATGAAGCGTGAAGATGTCTGTCAACGATAGCTGCAGGTTTTGTTCATCTAATTTTAGAGTTAAAGGAACAATTACAAATTCTACATTAATATTCGATAGTAAGGACAGAGATAATGTTTGCAGTCAACTGTCGAGGCTGGGTCTTGTCATTGACAATACGTCGCTACTTCGACGTCATCGTTCTCAGCCACTTCCTCTGTTCGCTGATTGGTCACACAGAAATTTGTTCGGGAAAAATCCCACTAACTACTGAAGGGAAAATGAAATTTGGGCGGAAGTAGGTGGGCGGGCGGAGCCAGGCTAGGTCTAACGGGTATCCACATGTAAATGTTTGATTGGATAACCTTTAAAATTACAACAAAAACAAAAATATATCTATTTATTTAGTGAAGGAGGTATGTGGTGTGGGATATACCGTCTAGAATTCTCCCCCTTGTATCGGAAACATGACATGAACTGCTTACAGCCATACAGTGTTAAAGTCTACACTAGTTGTGTCTGTGTAGTATAACATGGACATATATTTTACATTTACATTTGCATTCAGCAGATGCTTTCATCCAAAGCGACTTACAATAAGTACATTTGTGAGAAGAAAGAGAAGCAAAAATATATCTCTGTCGGTACAGTAAGGCTGTTCATACAACCAAGTGCCAAGCACTAACAATCACTAGGTTGACCCATTCCCCGTACACAAAAAAGATAGCGAGGATAAGACGCTACACAATGCTGAGTACTATTTTTAAGTGCAAGGACGTACGACATACAACCAGTGCGTAAGAGGGGTTAGGGGGGGGGAAGGCCATGCAGAGTCTATGTGCACTCTGGACAAGTGGGACTTGCTTGCGTCCCCATCTCCCTTCATTTCCTCACGCTGACCTCGAGCCTCGAGTGCCTCCAGCTTAGCGCCACGGCACCATTATGTACTGGAACGGCGAGCTCCGACGCCGCACTTGAGATGGCTTATCCTCAGAGGCCTTCAGTGTCCTCATGTCCGCCCGCTACTCCGCCAACACTAACAAGAGGACATGCCGGAAAAAACAACCACCGGACCAATCCATGCCCTCATAAAACCAGTTTGTCAATTCACAAGACAAACGACTTGTGCCTTGTTGGATTATGTGTCGGGCGTTCAGCCAGCTCACGTCGGACCTGCTTCGTTTAACAAGACAGTAGACTGTCGACATTTATCAGCATCCGCTGAACTCTGCGCCGTGAACCTGGCCGGCGGATCGGAGCTAGACAGTCGATACACTGAATCACACGCAGTGGAGAATGCAATGCGTTGGTTGGGACGAGCGAAAAGACTCGCCTACAGGACTCTGAATCTTCCTCCAGCTAACGGACTATCTCATCTATCATCTATCATCGGGGGGGGGGGGGGGGCGGCAGGGGACACGGCCAAACCCCCCGCAACTTATTCAGCGCACCCGTACTCCTAATGCCTTGATAACCTGGTTTTCATGGGGGAGTGGAAATCAATGTACAAAGTGTGGCGAAAGAAGGAAAAAAAACGAAAGAAAGAAAAACATGTGTTATAAATGATACATTAACTCCTGGTTCAAAGCGGGGACAACCGTCACACTACTGTGTGACCCAGTGGGGGACCGGATATTTATATTTTATGTCACAGTTTAGTAGTTATTCAGCAACCGACCGCTGAATCTCCTCCAGGTTCTGGTCTTCTTTTTCATCCCCACTCGACACCTCAGATCAGAACAGACCTCAGATTAGAACAGACCTCAGATCAGAACAGACCTCAGATCAGAACAGACCTCAGATTAGAACAGACCTCAGATCAGAACAGACCTCAGATCAGAACAGACCTCAGATCAGAACAGACCTCAGATCAGAACAGACCTCAGATCAGAACAGACCTCAGATCAGAACAGATCTCAGATCAGAACAGGAGATCACAGACCAGAACAGGAGATCACAGATCTGAACAGGAGATCACAGACCTGAACAGGAGATCACAGACCAGAACAGGAGATCACAGATCTGAACAGGAGATCACAGACCAGAACAGGAGATCACAGATCTGAACAGGAGATCACAGATCTGAACAGGAGATCACAGACCTGAACAGGAGATCACAGATCTGAACAGGAGATCACAGACCAGAACAGGAGATCACAGATCTGAACAGGAGATCAGAGCCATGGTGTCTCTGCGTGCCTGAATCTGCCCTGGGAAGGTACTCATGGTACCGCGCTGACGTTGCCATCGCAACACTTTCAGCACAGAAAATGAAATGATGTGAAATGAATCGGGTGGACGCTACACTGAGTGTGGGCTCTCTATTCTTCTTTAATCTGCGTTCATGGCAGACTACAGCTACCCTGCCCGTTTATTGAGTAAGTGCCAGCCATCAACGCCTACTTATCATAAATGCTGGCGCAATCAATACGGATATTGTTTTCCTCTGTATTTTACTTTTGTATTTCGGCAACATTAACAGTGAATTACCGCATAAAATGCACGACACTAAATAAAGGAGGACAGGTCTGAGGGAAGTAGCTTGGACTAGCGTTTGTCTACTTCAACGCTGTGCTCCACATCGACCACAGCACTTTAAAATTAAGCCTTCAACATTCACAGAGTTTAAGGCGTAAGGGTAGGTAATTCATTTCAGGTGCATTTTTGTCGTATTTGTTGAAATTCTCTTCACATCCTGACAGCCATCAATAAATGATCAATAAAGCAGACAATAAAGCAGCAAAAAATGAAAAAAAACCCTGCATCTGTACGGCTGTCGCAGACTTGCATTAAGCCTGTCCAATCATTTCATCATTCCACCCGGATAAAAATGATTGGTCCGTCTACTTACCTAGCCGGCTACCTGCAGCCAGAATATTCCAGAAGGCTATGGCAGACCAATGATAAAGCGAGCTATGTGTTCTGGGGGAGTGGCTTTGGACGTCGGCCTGACAGGAGGGGTGGGACAGTTTTGGTCGGATACACTTCCAAATCTCGCTTACTCTGGCTGGTTTTTTTTTTCCCACTTTGCCTACCCCAGCTTTAAAAAGAAAAGTCTGTATTCCGATCCCAATGTGAGACTGATCCTCAAAGTGTCAAATACGAGTTTCATATACGAGTATCTCTACGAGTTGTTATCCTGCCATTGTTACACCAATGAGGACAGAGCCTGTGGGTTGGCTGCCGCCACTTTGTGGAAGTCTTGCCCTTCCGGCAAATCGCAACGCTGGGTCAAACACGCCGCTTGTCTAAGAGTGTGGAGGCCAAACTCTGTAGCCATTGGACAATCCATCAATTATTTACACGTCTTGTTATCCGTGCTTGTTTTTGTTTCTCCACCTCACTTGCACAAAATGCCTTGGGCTATTGACAGGCTCTATACGTATTCATTCAGTATTATCATTAGGATTTTCTGATAACATCAGC
>NW_028178840.1:0-13943 GCF_964030765.1 Micromesistius poutassou | reverse complement strand
GAGAGGGAGAGAGAGAGGGAGAGAGAGAGAGACAGAGAGAGAGAGACAGAGAGAGAGAGAGATTGTTCGTACCTGTGGCTGTAGGGGTGTGGCCTGTCTGGGGGGGCGTGGCCACAGGGGGGCGGCTCCTCCCCGGGCCCCGCCTCTCTCTTCACCTTGCTCAGGGGGGGGGCCGTGGAACATCACTGAGGACACAATGAGGCGTCGTCATTGGCTGGAGGGGGGGAGAGGGGGTCACCTGACACAGATCGGCCAATAGGAAGGCCATTGTGCTTCTTTGAGTATTCTTTGAGTAAATGTTTACTACTTAGCTATCTCTGTTGTGTACGGGGAATGGGTTAACCTAGTGATGGTTAGTGTGTAGGGGGAATGGGTTAACCTAGTGATGGTTAGTGTGTACGGGGAATGGGTTAACCTAGTGATGGTTAGTGTGTACGGGGAACGGGTTAACCTAGTGATGGTTAGTGTGTACGGGGAACGGGTTAACCTAGTGATGGTTAGTGTGTACGGGGAACGGGTTAACCTAGTGATGGTTAGTGTGTACGGGGAACGGGTTAACCTAGTGATGGTTAGTGTGTACGGGGAACGGGTTAACCTAGTGATGGTTAGTGTGTACGGGGAACGGGTTAACCTAGTGATGGTTAGTGTGTACGGGGAATGGGTTAACCTAGTGATGGTTAGTGCGTACGGGGAATGGGTTAACCTAGTGATGGTTAGTGTATACGGGGGACGGGTTAACCTAGTGATGGTTAGTGTATACGGGGAACGGGTTAACCTAGTGATGGTTAGTGCTTGGCTCTTGGTTCTATGAACATCCTCGCTGTACCCACAGAGATATATCGCTGTTTCTCTCTCTTCTGACAAACTGACTTATTGTGAGTCGCCGTCCATCAGCCAATGAAAACACACCCAACAGATGAGTCCTTGTCAACCTCCACCACCACCAGCGCGGTGACTGGCCAGTGAATGGGGGGGGGGGGGAAACATGCGGCAATATATTCTACCACGTTTGCCTCGAGGTGGGGTTAAGACTCCCCCCCCCCCCCCCACAGGGGCGAACGAGAGAGGCCGGTACCACGATGGAGAGAGAGAGAGAGAGAGAGAGAGACACTGGGGGTCATTCACATCCTCTTTCTATAGACTATTTTCTCTCTCACTCCATTGTTACAGGAGGGGGGGGGGGGGACGTTCACTAGCGTTTAAAACACAACGGTTCGGTCCGAAAACTGCAATTAACGAGGGCTGGCAGCTGGTGGTTATTTATACCCCGCACACAAACTGCTCTCTCTCTCTCTGGCTCTGTCTCTCTCTGGCTCTCTCTCTCTCTCTCTCTCTCTGGCTCTCTGTCTCTCTCTGGCTCTCTGTCGCTCTCTGGCTCTCTGTCTCTCTCTCTCTGTCTCTTTCTCTCTATATATAGCTCTCTTTCTAGCTCCATCTCTATCTCTCTCTCTCTCTATATATATATCTCACTCTCTCTAGCTCTGTTTCTGTCTCTGTCTCTCTCCCTGTCTCTCTCTCTCTGTCTCTCTCCCTCTCTCTGTCTCTCTCTCTCTCTCTCTCTCCCTCTCTCTGTCTCTCTCTCTCCCTCTCTCTGTCTCTCTATCTGTCTCTCTATCTGTCTCTCTCTCTCTCTCTTTCTGTCTCTCTCTGTCTGTCTCTCTTTCTCTCTCTCTCTCTGTCTCTCTCTCTCTCTCTCTCTCTCTCTCTCTCTCTCTTGTTTACATTCTTAAAACGACCTTCTGGACAGACCAATGGCGGCGTAGGAGGCCTGACATCATATCCTGTCGCCCGTTAGGCCTCGTTAGTACCGGGGGCGGAGTTGCACTCGCGCCTCATCTCAAACGGCCGTTAAAACACGTGACCTTTACTCCAGAGGTCAAAGGCTCGGCGAGGGGTAAGGTCAGGGGTTAGGGGTAAGGGGTAGGGTCAGGGTAAGGGGTTAGGGTTAATGGTTAGGGTTAGGGTCAGGGGTTAAGGTTAGGGTTAGGGTTAGGGTTATGGGTAAGGGTTAGGGTTAGGGGTTAACGGTTAGGGTTAAGGGTTAAGGTTAGGGGTAAGGGTTAAGGTTAGGGTTAGGGTTAAGGGTAGAGAGGAACTCACGGTTATCAGACTGGAAGTCAGGAACATACTGCTCATCTGGAACCTGGGCTGTGGACACAAGAACCAGTTAAAACCAGTTAGTGTGTGTGTGTGTGTGTGTGTGTGTGTGTGTGTGTGTGTGTGTGTGTGTGTGTGTGTGTGTGTGTGTGTGTGTGTGTGTACCTTCTGCGATCCACATTTCCTGCAGCTGGCTGAGGTCTTGGAAGAGGTCTGAGAAACACACACACACACACACACACACACACACACACACACAGAAACGAGCCAATCAGTGACCAGCGCTCAGTGATTCATCCCTTCACCTTCTAAGAGGCCCTGGCTGTGAGTCACCCTCACACACACACACACACACACCAGGGTTATGAAACCATGAACACACTCATTACGTCATTGTTTGCGCCAGGTTTAATATGTAGGGCGTGTGTGTGTGTCTGTCTGTGTTTCTATGTGTGTGTGTGTGTGTGTGTGTGTGTGTGTGTGTGTGTGATTCTGTGTGTGTTTATGTGTGTGTGTGTGTGTGTGTGTGTGTGTGTGTGTGTGTGTGTGTGTGTGTGTGATTATAAGTGTGTTTCTGTGTGTGTGTGTGTGTGTGTGTGTGTGTGTGTGTGTGTGTGTGTGTGTGTGTGTGTGTGTGTGTGTGTGTGTGTGATTATAAGTGTGTTTCTGTGTGTGTGTGTGTGTGTGTGTGTGTGTGTGTGTGTGTGTGTGTGTGTGTGTGTGTGTGTGTGTGTGTGATTATAAGTGTGTTTCTGTGTGTGCCTGTGTGTGCCTGTGTGTGTGTGTGTGTCTGGTTTAATAAGTACGACTATCACTCGTTAGCTCCATGCTAACACTCTACGCTACACCAGCAGAGCAGGGTGTTTTTTCCCCCTCGGTTAACGCCCCGCTCGTCCCTCTCTAGCGACGGCCCGCTGGGTTAATGATTCACCGCGGCGCCGTGTGTGTACCTTCTGTGTCTTGAGCCAGCTCCGTGTCCACAAAGCGTCTCTTCCTGTCGGTCCCGCAGCGGCCGCTAGGGGGCTCCGAGGGGCATTTCTGAAACGCATCGGTACCATACAACTTTATTAATCCCCCTTAGGAGAAATTCAGTGACCAGCAGTACAGTGGGGGAAAGAGAGCGCGAAACAAAGAGTGTATATATACAAATAAATGTACCAATTTGAAATAAAATATGATAAAAAACTATTTGAATAAGATGAACATGCTATATACATGTAATACATGTCCGTTTGTAGGTGACTTGTACATTAAAAAAATAAATATGACTATAAGTATAAATGTGCCAATGTGCAGAGGTTCCTGAGGTAATGAAAAATGAAATAAATAACAAGGTTTAAACAACAATCAGTCCTGAGGTGTGGGGTTTAGTCCTTAATCAAGTCGAGAAACGCATACGATACGATACCACTTTATTAATCCCCCCCGTAGTAGGAGAAATTAATTTGCGATAGCACCACCAGCAGTAGAGAAACACAGGATCCAAATAGATAAAATACAATAAGAATAGGCCTACTAATAAAAAAAACAAAAGTAGACGCTGAGGGAAGATGCTAAACGAAATGCTGAAGTAAGGAGAAGGCAAACAGAACAAACAACAGCAAATAGCGCAGATATTACATTACGTATATTACATTACGTACCAAATAATAATAAAAAAGAATACGCGACAATATAGGGAGGGAGGGGGGGAGGGGGGTGTCCAGCGTTAATTGTGAACCCTGACCCTATTCATTATTATTATTAACATGTACTAATAATCGTATCGCATCGTATCGTATCACTCACGCTCCGGGGGTCCAGGAACGGGACCTGCTGGTCGTAGAAACCGTCCATCTTATGGGAGAAGAAGATCCACCTCCCGGGAGGTGGAGGAGAGGAGGAGAGACCTCCTTCTGCGAACACATTAGGTGACCTGACTGTTAGGGCTTTGCTTTGTTGGTGTGTGTGTGTGTGTGTGTGTGTGTGTGTGTGTGTGTGTGTGTGTGTGTGTGTGTGTGTGTGTGTGTGTGTGTGTGTGTGCGTGTGTGCGTGTGCGCGCGTTTGTATGCGCATGTGTTTATTTGTGTGTGTGTGTGTGTGTGTGTGTGTGTGTATTCCCCTTATCACTTTGTAACACACTTCCCAGTACATCACTTTATTTGCCTTTCCATATCGCATTCGGACCGTACCATTCCTAGTATGATAGGGGGGCGGGGATAACATGAAAAAAACAGTTTCTGCATTTCTGCAGCACACTTAATGATTAAAGTCTCGATGAGATAAACGGGAGCAGTGATGGTTTTAATTAAGGTTTTGAGACGCGCAGGACTCCGGTAAGATTCCGGTTACCGTGAAGTCACTCTTGCAGAGACACCGAATGAACGCCAAACGCATCTCCGCAACACAACGGAGAAGAGCCAAACACATCTCGGACACACACACACACACACACACACACACACACACACACACACACACACACACACAGGCATCAAACTCAACCCGGCTACTCACCCCTCGACGTGCGGCGAAAACACTTTTTTTTTTGTTTAAAGGCTGCACAATCCACGCGTAAAAAAACCACCCAGAACGCGTAATGACGCAGCCTGCGTGTGATTGGTCTACAGACAGGAATGCGTGCGCTCGTCTTTAGTCGGGACGTCCCGGTTTGAACAAACGACCCGTCGAACTATCATCATCATCATCATCATCATGGTTTTTTTCTTTTGATGAAAAGTTTCCGAAACTCCACAACTCGACTCCTCCCCCGCCCTCTTTCTCTCTCTCCCCCTCCTTCCCTCTCTCCCTCCCTCCCTCCCCCCTCCCCTCCCTCGGACCCGTGCCAGGTCCACCCTCGCTTTGTGAATGAACTGCAACCCGACACCCCCCCCCCCCCCGCGAGGGGGGAGGGGGGGGGGGGGGGGGTAGGGGGGGCCGGTTCCTCACCCATTCATAAAATAAGACACGGGACTCGAATACATCACCTTGCACGAGACGGGGAGGCGAACACCACAACAACAACAACAACAACAACTACACCAACAAACTGTTTTGGTCTCTGCGTCTAAACGTCCGGTTGGTTTTCATTCGCGTAAAAATGGCGTTCGAGTTGGAAGTTTCGCCCATTGCGCGATAAATCACCGCACGTCCGCTCGTGCAAAAAAAAAAAAAGCGTTAAAATGCACCTTGTTATACTTTACGACGCGGTAACAACGCACATTTTGGAGTAGAAACGTCCGCAGGACTCACGGTTGCGAGTTTGGATCCACGTAGCGCGTAATTCCCTCTCTGCGCTCCACGGTCAGAACTCGGCTGTGGGTTTTTTTTTTTTTCTCAATGGAGCTGTGCGTCATTGAGCGTGCAGGGCCCGCCGCTGATAGGCTGCAGCGCCACGCCAGTCTCACCCGGTAGCCAATCCCGTGGGCGGAACGGCCCTGGTCGACCTCGGCCTGTTTTTTATGAATGGTCACGTTTCATTCATGTTATTTTGGACCGCGTTCTCTTAAAGGGGCCGATGCAAACACGTCAACAACAGAGGAGCTTTGTCAACAACCACACAAGAATAATTATAAGTTATTATCACGATCACAACGACTTATCTTGGTGGATAATTTCATCAAGTTAATTATACATAATACAAATGAGGATGATAATAATACACATGATTTAATTCTTGTCCGTCAACCATCATGCTTTTTTTCTTTTAATGAATAATAATAATAATAATAATAATAATAATAATAATAATGCATTTAAAATGTAATAACTGTGGAGAGAGAGTTAGGCTATTTCAATGAGTGAATTTAATATTTCTAATATAGGTGAATGAGTTGTGATTCATGAATTAGATGTTAAATCAAAGTAGGTCAACTTTATTATTTGTTAATCTCCGACCCACAGTGCACCAAGAACCAAAGGATAAAATAAGTATTATATACAATATTCACAATAAATAAATTCTAAATAGTGCAAAAGGTAAAGCAAAACGGTATCGATGAAATAAAAATAAAAGAGTAAATAAATTGAAATGTGCAATATGAGGAACATTATTTACAATATGTGTAAAAATAACTGGGTTGGGTATACTAGTAATAGTACGCAAGTAATGGTACTAAAACTGTTAGTATAGTAGTAATAGGTAAGAGTATAGCCTATACCATACATATATTATAACTTATTTTTTAACTATTGGATATCATTCATACTTGATATATATATTTGATTTGAGTGATGGCGTGAACCTTTCTTTTGTGTACTAGATTGTGCGTTGTCTTTGATCTTTTGTAACACAACTCTCTCTCGTCTCTCCTTGGTTCATACGACCGATGCATTATGTATATGTTCGTTTCATCTCTGTACCATTGAAGTCGAGGTGTGGTGTGTGTGTGTGTGTGTTTGTATTTAAGTGCGGTTGTGTGTGTGTGTGTGTGTGTATGCAGTAGTGTGTGTATTTAAGTGAGGTTGTGTGTATGTGTGTTTGTATGCAGTAGTGTGTGTGTGTGTGTGTGTGTGTGTGTGTGTGTGTGTGTGTGTGTATGCAGTAGCGTGTATCCAGTTGTGTGTGTGTGTGTGTGTGTGTGTTTGTGTATGCAGTATTGTGTGTGAGTAAGTGTGTATGTGTATGCAGTAGTGTGTGTATTTAAGTGAGGTTGTGTGTATGTGTGTGTGTATGCATTACCGTGTGTGTGTGTGTGTATGCAGTAGCATGTGCGTGTGTGTGTGCGTGTATTCAGTAGTGTGTGTATGTGTGTTTGTATGCAGTAGTGTGTGTGTGTGTGTGTGTGTATGCAGTAGCGTGTATGTAGTGTGTGTGTGTGTATGCAGTAGCGTGTGTGTGTGTGTGTGTGTGTATGCAGTAGCGTGTGTGTGTGTGTGTGTGTGTGTGTGTGTATGCAGTAGCGTGTGTGTGTGTGTGTGTGTGTGTGTGTGTGTGTGTATGCAGTAGCGTGTGTGTGTGTGTGTGTGTGTGTGTGTGTGTGTGTGTGTCTGTATGCAGTAGCGTGTGTGTGTGTGTGTGTGTGTGTGTGTGTGTGTGTGTGTGTGTATGCAGTACCGTGTGTGTGTGTGTGTGTTTGTGTGTATACAGTAGCGTGTGTGTGTGTGTGTGTGTGTGTGTGTATACAGTAGCGTGTGTGTGTGTGTGTGTGTGTGTGTGTGTATACAGTAGCGTGTGTGTGTGTGTGTGTGTGTGTATGCAGTAGCACGCGTGTGTGTGTGTGATTCATTATTCATGCGGGGACGGGGGGGGGCGTCTCTCTGTGGTCCTTTGAGGTCTTCAGTCCCCTCGGGGCGGAGCTGCTGTCGGGTCATGTGACTTCATGACCGTCATAAACACGCCAACGATCAGACGACACACGTCGTTAACCATGCAAAAAAAAGTCCTCCCTCTCTCCCTCTCTCTCTAAGTTCTACTTAAGTTTTACTAAGTTCTACTTAACCTAGAAGAAATAAGATTTTAATTAATGGGACTGACTGTTCTTTGTCCACCTTTACTTCTTTTTTTTTCAATTGGATGTTTGAGCAGGGACTTGAACCCACGGCCTACCCTACCCTCCTACCACCGGACCACCAGGGCAGTGGACAGAACATTCTTTGAAGTTAAACTTCACTTTACTTTAAATTCACATGACATGCAATAACAGTATATCATTTGAGTCAGTCGGCGAATGCTCTTATTTTTATATCTTAGTTACTTCATCTTGTAAATAAGATGTAAGTAAATCTTATTTACTTCTTATTTACTTCATCTACTATGCCGCTGTTGAGGAGCCAAACCTTATCAATTTAACCCTTGTGTTTTTGTACAATAAGATGAAATGAAATATAACTGTGATTCGGAATTCAGATTTGTGTCCTTTAAACGTGCTCCGTGTTTTTAAATAACAGGTATATTATTATTTATTAATAAGTATTTATTTAATTGAGTAATTGCAATACCAAGTGCAATGAGTTCACATGTTTGCCACCGTTGTGAGTTTCTCCCCGGCTGTAAACGTTTACAGGCGCACTAAATCAGAACTCGGTAATAAATGGTTGCATCCGGAACACATTTATTATTTAATTTATTATTATCCAAACCCTGATTATGTGATCTCCGGTCGTAACACTTTCAATACTGTCCTTGACTCTGCGTGTGTGTGTGTGTGTGTGTGTGTGTGTGTGTGTGTGTGTGTGTGTGTGTGTGTGTGTGTGTGTGTGTGTGTGTGCGTCGGGCTGTGTGTCACAATACCGCCCCCTGGTGGACGTCCACACGATAGCAGCTTTAAGAGACGCTGGCTGGAGTGTATGTGCGCAGGCGCGCTAGGGTTACGTGTGTGTGTGTGTGTGTGTGTGTGTGTGTGTGTGTGTGTGTGTGTGTGTGTGTGCGTGTGTGTGGACCTGCCTTTTGTCTCCACGCCCCCTGTTGCCACGACACACACACACACACACACATAAATACATACACACTCATATATAAACACACACACCCATATACACATATAAATACACACACACATACACAAACACACACAAACATAGACACATACACACACACACATGCGCACACACACACACACACACACGCACACACACACACATACACATGTACACATACACACAAATACACACACACACACACATATACACACATAGGAATGCAGACATACATAGGCACATGCACACTGGAATGCAGACACACACATATGTGGGCACAGAATGAAACAAACACACACCCGGGTCACACACACTCACAGCTGCAGACATGCCAACGCACACACACACACACGCACACACACACACACCCCTTCCCATCGCACAACTCAATCATTTGTAATAATCATTTGTACATTTTGTGAATTACACTCTTCAACATTTCGGACAAAAATAACCAGAGGAAGCGCGTGATTCAAGCCGATAGTTTTATTGTGTCGATCTACCGGCCATGCAGGCTAGCAGGCTAGCATGCTAACAGGCTAACAGGCTAACATGCTAACATGCTAACAGGCTAGCAGGCTAGCAGGAGTCGGTGATGCGCCTGAAGGAGTTGAAGCGGGTGGAGCCGCTCACGCCCATGTCCCTCATGTTGCGGTACTCCCCGGGCCTCATGTACATCATCCTGCCCCTGTAGTTGGGCTGCTCGTACATCAGCCAGTGGCCGTCCATCACGTTGCAGGACTGGCACTCCGACATGCGGTAGCGCTCCATCATGTTGTCGCAGTCGTCCATCATCTCGTGCATCTGCCCGCCGAAGTTCTCCTTCTCGTAGATCCTCATCCTGAACTGGCCCCTGTGCTGTTTGGGGGAGGAGGAGGAGGAGGAGGAGGAGGAGGAGGTGACATCGCTTCAATATCCCGCCAAAAACAGCTCTAGCTCAGCGCTCAACATTTAGCGGTTGACTTGTGTGTCGTGCGTGCGTTGGCGGCGGCGGCGGCGGTTGTTACCATGGGGATGTGGCGGCAGGACCTGATGCAGTCGCTCATGCCCATGTTCTGGTAGTCGGAGTACTCGCCCCTCTTGACGAAGTACTGGTTGCCCATGAAGTTGGAGCGGTCGTAGACCATGAAGAAGCCGCTCTCCACGCGGCAGGAGTGGCACCTGCTCAGGTAGGACGTCATGTCGGGGCAGTCGCTGCTGGTCTCGTAGGACCGGCCCTGGAAGTTCCTGTCCTCGTAGAAGATGATCTGGAGGAGGAGGAGGAGGAGGAGGAGGAGACGGGGCCCCATGTCGGTCGTCAGGGGAACCGCAGAATCATCGGCAGTACAACGTCGGAACGGAATTGCCTCATTATGCTGCGAGGCTAACGATATCAATGATGCTACGAGGCTAACGCTATCAATGATGCTACAAGGCTGACGATATCAATTATGCTACGAATTATGCTAACGATATCAATGATGCTACGAGGCTAACGATATCAATGATGCTACGAGGCTAACGATATCAATGATGCTACGAGGCTAACGATATCAATCACGCTACGAGGCTAACGATATCAATCATGCTACGAGGCTAACGATATCAATCATGCTACGAGGCTAACGATATCAATCATGCTACGAGGCTAACTATATCAATGATGCTACGAGCCTAACGATATCAATGATGCTACGAGGCTAACGATATCAATGATGCTACGAGGCTAACGATATCAACTACGCTACGAGGCTGACGACACGTGAATATTTTCTTCCACAATCGACTCATCATCCCACGCTAACGTCGTCGTACGGAGCGTGACGTGACGTCGTACACGAGAGACGTTCCGTACGACGACCGCGGCGGCGGCGGCGGCTGCGGCGGAACTGTAGCTTACCTTGCCCATGGTCATGTTTGCGTCGGTGTGCCTCGGGTGGAGGGATGGGATGGATGGATGAAGATATCGGGTCGCTGTGTACGGTCTATCCACCGGGCCGGCCACTTTTATACCTGGATCGCCGTCCCCAGAACACCTGGGTCTGCATTGTCTGAAATTGGCCTGACTGGCCAATATCAAACAGGGCCTCCGGGCCATCTGGTAATCGACCATTGTGTACAGTGCGGCCGACCCGCCGTGCCCCTTTGTTGTGTCGATTCAATAGCGGGGACGGGGCAAGAAGATTCTGTACAGTACGGCGGTGAGTCAGCGGCGCGTGTTGTGATGACGCGCCCGTCATCGCGGGTCACGGGTCGTCTGTGTTTTGGCACCGTGCCGCCGCTGCCGCTGCTGCTGGTGGTGGTGGTGGTGGTGGTGGTGGTGGAACGAGATCCCTGCCGACGGCAGGACTGCAGCGTCGCACACACACACACACACACACACACACACACACACACACCGGCTCTGGACCAAGAGACTCAAGAGTCACCTGTTCAGAGTTTACCTGGACTCTGCATAGCCTCCCCCCCTTACACCCCCCCCCCCCCACCCCTCCCCACCACCACACACACCCCTCTTACGCACTTATTGTGTGTTTGTACGTCCTGGCACTTAAACAGTACTCAGCATTATGTAGTGTCTTATCCTAGCTATCTGTGTTGTCTACAGGATGGGTTAACCTAGTGATGGTTAGTGTATACGGGGAATGGGTTAACCTAGTGATGGTTAGTGTATACGGGGAATGGGTTAACCTAGTGATTGTTAGTGTATACGGGGAATGGGTTAACCTAGTGCTGGTTAGTGTATACGGGGGAATGGGTTAACCTAGTGATTGTTAGTGTATACGGGGAATGGGTTAACCTAGTGATGGTTAGTGTATACGGGGGAATGGGTTAACCTAGTGATGGTTAGTGTATACGGGGAATGGGTTAACCTAGTGATGGTTAGTGTATACGGGGGAATGGGTTAACCTAGTGATGGTTAGGCCCAGTCCCATTTCTCTCCCCTTAACAAGAACACTTGCTTTGAGTGCCCTTAGCTGCAAGTCAGCGTAGTAAGGGAAAAACAGCACAAACAGCCGTTGCTCCCTTAAGTATTGGGACACCCTACCCCTTCGCAGGAACACGCAAAATCTAGGGTTAGGGCTCAAATCTAGGGTTAGGGCTCAAACCTAGGGGAAGGGGGAGAATTGGGACAGGGCCCTAGTGCTGGGCACTCGTTTCTATGAACGTCCTTACTGCATGTGTCGAGAATGTGTCCGTCCACATGCTTGAGTTGGTGCGGTCTGAAGGATGATTCATGGAGTTTGTTGAAAGACGCGTGACTCATTTCTTGGAAGTCTCTTCAACAGAGATAAGATCATGCGGGAACGCTGCTGCGCGTTCCGGTGACTTTGCATCACTCCAACGGTGATCCCCCTCGTCTACATGAGGGACTTCACCTGCAGAAGGTGTTTGTGGAGAGTGCGGTGAATAGATTTTAATCTACGCTTTGTTTAGACCACATGTTTCAAGTTGACATCAGGACCTCGTCGGGACCATGCATTCGTAGTGCTGACATCACTCCTGAATAGCCTCTAGTGAGCATATGTATCATATAACGTAGCCTAGTAAGCTATTTCATACCGGTTTGGAGCAGCTTGTAGTAACGGGTGTTTTGGTCAGAAAATGGCAGAAATATAAAACACACGAACGACACATTTGCAGACGGAGTTTGTTTTTACATTTGTCTTTATTTAATTTTGTGTCTTCATAGATACAGATTAATCTGAAAAGTCGAAACACAAAATCGCAAAATCTGTTTAGGTCTGCATCAGAGTTGAAACCACAAATTTCTTTTCATGTTGTACGACACCACTGTGACATGAATATTCACCATTACATAGAGAAGCCCCAGACAAGCAAACCCTAGCTGTGCTTTCAAGAATAGATACTACTGAATATCTTACATTCAACCACAGGTGTTTGATATACATAGCAATCCCGGTGACCCTTATTCAACCATGCCACACCTTGTGGCATGTCATGGGACCTTTAAAATTTGTATTTCAATTAGAAAATGTATTTTATGATATTGCTGCCTGATTCTATTGGAGTGAGGTTGATAACTTGTTAATTTGGTGGATGGAAGAATAGTACACATCGGTTTATGGTTATGTATTCCTCAGCCGTTTCTAGTAGCTTTTTCTTATTGAAAGTCGATTTATTTTAATGCAGAGAATGCATACTGTGCAATGCAACCAATTTATATTTTAAATAATAAAAGATAATCATTTTAAATATAACATTTTTTTAACAATTATTTTTTTTTATTACAATTAAAATTATATTAATTTTAATAAAGATTAAAATATTTTTTATAAAAAATAAATGTATTTTTTATATATTTCTAAAAATCGAAAGATTTTTTATAAAAAATATTTTAATCTCTATTAAAATTATATTAATTTTAATAAAGATTAAAATATTTTTCATAAAAAATAAATGTATTTTTTATATATTTCTAAAAATTGTAAGATTTTTTATAAAAATCTACAATCTAAAAATTATAATTGAAATAATTTTAATTACAATAACTATCCAAAAGTAGTTACGAGAAGACTAAAAATAAACCGATACTAAATGTCAGCAGCTTCCTTCACCAACTCCACACACTACACACACACACACACGCAATCACTTGAAACCGAAGACCGAAGAGCTACTTCAAAATAAGAGTTTTATTTGAGTTTCAGTTCAGCACATGTCCATGATGCGCCTGAAGGAGTTGAAGCGGGTGGAGCCGCTCACGCCCATGTCCCTCATGTTGCGGTACTCCCCGGGCCTCATGTACATCATCCTGCCCCTGTAGTTGGGCTGCTCGTACATCAGCCAGTGGCCGTCCATCACGTTGCAGGACTGGCACTCCGACATGCGGTAGCGCTCCATCATGTTGTCGCAGTCGTCCATCATCTCGTGCATCTGCCCGCCGAAGTTCTCCTTCTCGTAGATCCTCATCCTGAACTGGCCCCTGTGCTGTTTGGGGGAGGAGGAGGAGGAGGAGGAGGAGGAGGTGACATCGCTTCAATATCCCGCCAAAAACAGCTCTAGCTCAGCGCTCAACATTTAGCGGTCGACTTCATGGTGCTTAAACATTTAGCAAAGAAATCTGAATACAATCCCAGACCGGTCTGAATGAAAGCACTATCTAGCGATTTTTAAACCGTGGCTAGCTTCCAAATTAGCATACACGCCCAGACCACAGCCAGCATTAGCATTAGCTAAGGAGCTTTAACCATAGCTAACATTATAAGTAAGTATCCAAATTAGCGTACAACCCAAGACCCAAAATAACCATTAGCATTAGCTAAGGAGCTTTAACCATAGCTAACACTAGAACGCATTCCAAAAACAACCCCCATGAGCTAACCAATTAGCGTCTCCCCCCCCCCCCCCCCCCCCACACAGCCAGCATTAGCATTAGCTAAGGAGCTAAACCATAGCTAACATTATAAGCAAGTATCCAAATTAGCGTACAACCCAAGACCCATTAG
>NW_028178841.1:0-15706 GCF_964030765.1 Micromesistius poutassou | reverse complement strand
TTCTTAAGATTACTGACATAAAACACAAAAATACAACATCATAGAACCCTGAATATAACGATATAAGACCCTTAATATTACAATATTATGAGACCCATATTATAGGATTATACGTGTAGTATTAAAATATCATAAGACCCTTAATATTGCAATATCATAAGACCCATATTATAGGATTATACGTGTAGTATTAAAATATCATAAGACCCATAATATTACAATATCATAAGATTGATACTATTACAATATCAGTCCAATAATAATAATAATACGATTAGACCTGTGGTATAACAATATCATTAGACCCATAATATAACTATGATGGGACCCATAAAATAGGGATGATGATGGTGACAATGCTTCTAAAGATGGAGTTACACACATTACACTGTATTCATCCCCAGGGGGCAAACTGGGCAGAAAGAAGATGATGAAGATTCCAGCGGTTAGTGATGAGGATGATAATGATGAGGACGATGATATCACGGGGTGGAGATGACACAAATTCTACTGTAACGGCTGTGAGTCTGTTCCCCGGCAGAATCCTCATTACCGAGACACAAGAAGCCAAGCGGAGTGGACTTCTGTCCACTCCAAGCATCCTCCCCGCTGCGTGCCGACGGATTAGTGATCAGGGTGATTGATGAGCGGAGTGTGTGCTATTGATCTCCTCTGTGTGCCACCTCCAGACTGAGGGCTGCTGCCCAACCGCCGTGCAGTGGAGTCATTACTGCTCGCGTCGCTGCTGGGCGTAGCTGAGGATCTGTTACCTCAGAGCCGCGGGTGGCACGACAAACCAAGCGAAGGATGCGACTAAACACTCCTACCGATCGTCTCAAAGAGCTCAGAGAAGCAAAATAACACGGAGTGGAAAAGCTTCGGAACACGAGGAGATGCTCAACGACGAGTGTCGGGTTGAAAAGGAGCAGAAATGGAGAGTTAAACTCTGAGTGAACCGCTGTGAGTGCTCAGCTGCACCGGGCGGAGCATGACCAATCGGGGTTTCCGAACGACGAGAAACAGCCAATCACATCTAACGCAGCAATTACTTTTCCTCTGAAGCTCAGCCCAAGGATTTCTGGAATAAAACAAACAACAACATCAAAGTGCGTTGGAAGACCCACGTGACGACGGGTTTAAAGCCGTGTCACTTGCTTCATCGAGCAACTGATGACCACCTCACTGAAGACCTGAAGGTGTGTGAGTCCACCTCTGAAGACCTGAAGGTGTGTGAGTCCACATCACTGAAGACTTGAAGGTAGGAGACCACCTCACTGAAGACCTGAAGGTAGGAGACCACCTCACTGAAGACCTGAAGGTGTGAGACCACCTCACTGAAGACCTGAAGGTAGGAGACCACCTCACTGAAGACCTGAAGGTGTGTGAGTCCACCTCTGAAGACCTGAAGGTTTGTGAGACCACCTCACTGAAGACCTGAAGGTGTGTGAGTCCACGTCACTGAAAAAGGTGTGGGAGAAAAATCCCCCAAATGTCCGCAAACGTGCAAAATAAGAGAGAAACCTAGATACAAGAAAGATTCTCAATATGCATCCTATCACAGGATAGTATTTGCATTCATTTTAATGAATGCATCAAAGATCCCCTTAGTTAAAGACCAATCTCTGTCAGATTCATTGAATAGTAATAGTTTTGTAATCAAATATCTTTGATTGAATATCTACTGTAGTAAATCTGCAGTGATAAAATCCTGTTATTTTCTTAAAGCTTAAACATGTTCATCTCTCGTCCATTCGATCTACCATCGGTCCAACGTCAGTCTGTCGCCATTAAAACTGTTGAACTGACCGACAGGCGCTGTGGTGTCAGCCCTCCAGCTGGTATTATGGGCTTCGACGCTTCCAGCAAAGATCAGAAACGTATTGCAACAGGGACGGTTGCTAGGCGCCCGAGGACATGACTAGCACAGCAACATGGAGGTGTTGAGAAGGACTGGGCAGGGGCAATCGAAGGGGCTTGTTTATGCTCAACTCTGATTATTATGTTTACCCACCGGACACCTAATGCACTAACCTAACCCCCCCTGCAAGGATGATCCCTCTTCTGGGAACCTTCTCAATGTTTTGGTGATTTCAGGGTGGGGGTTTCTCCTCGTCCAGCAGACGACCGAGGGCCGGGGGTTAGGGCGTATAATATGGGCCAGTAAAGCCCTTTGAGACTGCAGCTTGGATTAAGGGCTTTACTTATAAAGGTGACTTGATTCTATGCACAGGTGCTGAAGGTTAGCATGAAGAGTAGGTTGCATAGTGTAGGCTAGCGCAGAGCTGGTTTAGACTTCTGGTTCAGAGGCCTTTTACTCTCAATGCACTCCTCTTCTTGTCCGAAAACAAACAGCTAGTGCCTCTATATCAGTAACCTATCTGAGGTATACTAAAGAGGAACATCTAGTTAATAAGAATTACAATCTGTATGTATTAAAGATGCATTAAGCTAATACGAACTAGGGACGTGAAGATAACGTTAACCATGGTCTCACAAGTATGGAAGAAAGATCACGCTCTTAAGAACTACAACTGGAACACGTTTTAAAGGGATGTCGAGTGAAGAGGAATTGCAACACTCAAGCGTATTTACATACAAAAATACAAAGCTAATATGATAACATCAGCGTCTGACTAAAGGCACATCACGACTGCACAGCAGGTGTGTCAGTAAACATTTTAATTGACTTCATTTCCAGGAAGCTATGTGTGTACTCCGTGGGCGTCCAAACGTCCCCTAACATACCCCCCATGGCTAGCCAGGTAGCAGTGACAGCTAATTAAACAGACGGCTAGCTAGCTAGGCGGCGTGCCTCTACCGGGACTTTCTAATTGGGATGTGTACACTGCTATGTCTGAGTACTACAGCACCACGTTGAAGTGATGCCGTTACAGAATTACAAGTATAAGTGGGAATAAGAGCAATTTCGGTCTGTACATTTTCTCATTTTCTATAAAAGACCACAGTGGTGGAGTGAAAACCACAGTGGTTTCTCATTTCCATTTTCTAATAGAACAATTTGTCTACTGTTTCTTTCTTTACTACTGTGTGTACAGTGATGCTGGGTTGATTAAGGTGTATCATTTACTGAGCAATTTTCTTGAATTTACAATTTAAAATAAATCAGGTAGCACACCATCTTCCAATTCCTATACATGTCATTGAGAAGCAGGTAGGGGTGAGACGGTGAATACAGAGACAGGTCATTAAGGAGCAGGTAGGGGTTAGACAGTACAGAGACTGGTCATTAAGGAGCAGGTAGGGGTTAGACAGTACAGAGACAGATCATTAAGGAGCAGGTAGGGGTGAGACAGTACAGGGACAGGTCTTTAAGGAGCAGGTAGGGGTTAGACAGTACAGAGACAGGTCATTAAGGAGCAGGTAGGGGTGAGACAGTACAGGGACAGGTCTTTAAGGAGCAGGTAGGGGTTAGACAGTACAGAGACAGGTCATTAAGGAGCAGGTAGGGGTTAGACAGTACAGAGACAGGTCATTAAGGAGCAGGTAGGGGTTAGACAGTACAGAGACAGGTCATTAAGGAGCAGGTAGGGGTTAGACAGTACAGAGACAGGTCATTAAGGAGCAGGTAGGGGTTAGACAGTACAGAGACAGGTCATTAAGGAGCAGGTAGGGGTTAGACAGTACAGAGACAGGTCATTAAGGAGCAGGTAGGGGTTAGACAGTACAGAGACTGGTCATTAAGGAGCAGGTAGGGGTTAGACAGTACAGAGACAGGTCCTTAAGGAGCAGGCAGGGGTTAGGGGCATGTTATCAAGGATGCCTAGAGATGCAATTAGCACACAGACGGGGTTAGGGAACACCCTAACCCCGTCTAGACCATCCTGCCCCCCGTATCCATGCTCTGCACTAAGCCAGACACGAAAGAGGACACTAAGCAGTAGACGGTCCTTCTGCAGGAAACACAGAATAATCCCTACTCTGCCTCCCATGGAGGACACGCTGCCATCAGATTATCCTTCAACCAACTGTGTTTACCTCCCCGCTGCCACGGCAACAGAACACACTTGTTTATCAGGCAGAGAGAGGACATGAAAGGAGGAGAGGAGGAGAAGCCAGCTGCTAGGGAACCAAAGGAGAGGAAACTCATTTCAGAGCTCCACGGTACGTCCGAGACGCCAGTCGCTCTGAGACAAGGAAGGAGTCAGGACGGAGGAGGTGGAGAAGAGGAGGAGGACAGGATGAGGAGTATGAGGAAATGAGGAGGAAGAGGAGAAGAGGAGGAAGAGGAGATGAGAGACGATCAGGAGGAGAGTGAGAAGGAAAGGAGGAGAGGGAGGGAGGCGAGACAGCAGAGGAGGCGAGAGGTGAGGCAAAGAGAGGAGAAGGGAGGAGAAAGTGTGGTGGAGGAGAGGGAGGAGCAGTCAGAGTAGGAAATAGGAGTGGAGGGAGAGAGGAGGAGAGGGAAAGAGGAGGAGAGGAAAGAGGAGGAGAGTGAAAGAGGAGGAGTGAAAGAGGAGGAGAGGAAAGAGGAGGAGAGGGAAAGAGGAGGAGAGGGAAAGAGGAGGAGAGGGAAAGAGGAGGAGAGGGAACCCGTGGATTTGGAAGGTTTTGTATGTTTTTGTTTACGTCCAGAAGGTTCTCAGATCCTGAGAGTTCGGCAGATGGAGCGATTGGTTGGAGGACAACAGAGGAGGAGGGGGAGAGAGGGAGGGGAGGGGAGGAGGAGAGAGGGAGGGGAGGGGAGGGGGAGAGAGGGAGGGGAGGGGAGGGGAGGGGAGAGAGGGGGAGAGAGGGAGGGGAGGGGGAGAGAGGGAGGGGAGGGGAGGAGGAGAGAGGGAGGGGAGGGGAGGGGGAGAGAGGGAGGGGAGCGGGAGAGAGGGGGGGGGGGAGGGAGGGGAGAGAGGGGGAGAGAGGGAGGGGAGGGGGAGAGAGGGAGGGGGAGAGAGGGAAGGGAGGAGAGAGAGGGAGGGGAGGGGGAGAGAGGGAGGGGAGGGGAGGGGAGGGAGGGGGAGAGAGGGAGGGAGGAGTAAAGCAGGGAAACTGTCAAATCTGTCAGAAAGTACAGAAAGCAGACATGTTATGCAGTGAAATTAATGGGAACGAAAAGCGCAAAAATGTTTCTGAAAACGAGTTGTATTGTGATGTCAAAGCTTTCCTTCGAAACTATTTAATTGTCATTCCTCGTTCTTTTAAGAAGATACATAACCTCACCGACCACAAACCTCTTTCCAATCCTGTTACTAACATGTTCTCCTGCTCCACCCTGCTCCTCCTAGCTGTTACTAACATGTTCTCCTGCTCCACCCTGCTCCTCCTAGCTGTTACTAACATGTTCTCCTGCTCCACCCTGCTCCTCCTAGCTGTTACTAACATGTTCTCCTGCTCCACCCTGCTCCTCCTAGCTGTTACTAACATCGTGTTCTCCTGCTCCACCCTGCTCCTCCTAGCTGTTACTAACATGTTCTCCTGCTCCACTCTTCTTTCTCTGTTCTCTTCCTTCTCAAGACGATGGTGAAGTTCAGGTAAAGGTTGGGTTTGGTAAGGGTTCAAAGGTAAGGGTTGGAGGACGGCAATGCATCATTGGATAAAGCAAGAGAGGCGGGTTGGGGAAGGAGTAGAGAGAGGAGGAGGAGGAGGAGGAGGAGGTTAAGGAGTGTTCTACTGAAGCATTATGTGTGAGGGTTGTAGTGCCTTAGGGTCAAGGTACAGGAATTGGTGAGAAAGCAATGCATCATGGGAATAATGTGTTTATCTCTGAACACACACACACACACACACACACACACACACACACACACACACACACACACTAGACAGTCCCTTCACGCCTCGGGCTCTGGTCTCGCCCGTTACGTCTTTTTGTGGCAAAACAAACCAAGAGCTGTTTAAAGGCAGCTTGTCTCTCTCAGGGTTAGGCCAGGATATGAACACAGGCAGAGGAGGAAGAGGAGAGAGTTCTTACACAGAGCCTCTCTTTGAGAGACCCGTCCTCTGACCTCTAGTGTAGAACCAGTCAAGAACTCCCGGTGAACACTGCAGGGATATTATGGGATATTATGGAGGGAAAGAGGAGAGGGTAGCATTCATAAAAACACCTGAAAATAGAGAGAAATGGCTTTGAAAGCATGCTGTGTGTGTGTGTGTGTGTGTGTGTGTGTGTGTTTCAGAATCTATTATCCCTCTCTTCAAACTCCAGAGCATCAGGAGCAGATCATGATGAGAACGTTGGAATATTTAATGAAATGAAAGCCAGCAGGTCACTGCTGCGGAAACAGAGACATACCAGGAACAAACACACACTCACTCACATGCACACACTCACGCACACACACACACACACACACACACACACACACACACACACACACAGATCAGCGGGGCGCCTGTTCAGAAATTCACAACTAATTAACATCTTCCCATGCCAGGTTATAAAAACAGCTTTAATGTTGCAGAGAGAGAGTCGACATTAAAGAGAAATGCGTCAGGAGGGAAGACAATGCGACATCATCTGACGACAGAACCAATTTAACATCATTACTATTATACTATTATACTATTAAGCCAAACGGTAACAGAACAGAAGGGAATGCAGATTGCCGATGAACACATGCGCGAGTTTTACATCTATGTGGTGTGATATTTTAGAGCAGGAGGTGGCATTTATTCATTTATTATTTAATTCAATAACTCATGAATACAAAATCAGATATTGGAGAAGAGCTTCAAACAAGCTGATGAAACACTGATCTAGCTAGAGACGCACCGGGTGTTTTTTTAATAACATTACTAACTACTCTGTGTTATAGGCTATTCATATCAACTTGAATGACGTTGAAGTTTATGACTCTAAATAGCACTGTTGCTGGTTATAACCTGGGACGGTTAGGACAGATATAACGCAACACATAACGTAACATAATGAAACACAAGGTAATGCACCTTAACACAACGTAAATGTACATGACGACACGTAATGTAACATAATGTGGCGTAACATATCTATCAACATCACGTCACATACCCGTCACAGAGTGTGTGAGTGATGGCGGGTTTATGCAGCCTCATATTTGTAGCATTTTGCACTTGTTTTTATCTCTAATTCTATTCGTAACATGGTGTTCTGCTGCTGCTGGAAGTGCAATTTGCTGAGGGAACCTTCCAGAGGGATTAATAAAGTTCCTATCTATCTATCCATCTATCTATCTCACCTGGCCCCGAGTCAGACTGATTGCACACCTGTTGCACGTTGAGCAATCAGTGTGCACAGGTGAAACCAGCCGTCCACACACACACACTCAGAGAGAGAGAGAGCGCTCATCGTACTTCAACGTTACGCAACGCCGAGTAACGTAACATTATGCTATTAGGTGGACGCCTTTCTCCAAAGTGTCTTCCAATACCTTGAGATACGTTCTTGCGTGGCCCCAGTGGGAATGGCAGCCCTAACCCTGGCGTTGTCAGCGGTGTAATAATAATAATATTAGAAACCCAGTTTATATCCGTCCTGATGCTCCTGATAAGGTGCACAGCAGGGCGAGGCCTCAGAGATACTGAGCGTGTGTATCAGCTGTGATTATCTTAACCCTGCATCTTAATGTAATCACACGCCGCAGAGTCGCTCTCGCCGGGGGGTCCCGGCCGCCGCTGAAATCCATTATGGCGCCACCGCTTTGTTGGATGAACCAGAAGCTAACGGCGCGTGGGCTCACATTGAATACCGCCGTCGCTGAGAGTCTGTTATTCCCCATGCGCTTTAACCGGCATTCGATCGATAGTTTAACTAAGAAAGAAGTAATATGATCAGGACCAACAGCGAGGGACATGCTTGTTTGTTCAACCGGCTTCGGGAGAGACCACCGGCGCGAGGCCAAACATGAGGTTATCAAAACGAAAGGATAAACCACCGAGCACATTTAGCATATTAATAACATATAATTAGTCTGAAAGCGAGTGCTCGGGAGTAGGAGGTCTGTTGGTTGTAAACCGAAGTGAGATTACGTCGTAAATCTCTCACTCCGGGATGGAGTGAGAGGTTCCCGTATGGTGATTAGATGATAAACAAGTATTATTAGATGCATCCATTTGTTTTATCACATATTAAATATGAAATGAGTGTTTACACAACGAACGCCCACGTATTGAGCCCTTGAAAAGAGACTGAGTACATCTCCTCTCTCCGCAGATCTGACATATCAAAGCCTTCTCCTAATTAACCTCCCAATTAACAACTCCATCAATGACCCAAATAATAATCAAATTAATGCCTCAGGCCCCACTTACAACATCTCCTCAGCCTCTCCACTGCAACATGAGGCCTAAACAACCCAAACTAACTAACTAGACCTGACTAGAACTGACTCCCTAACTAGACCTGACTGATCAGCTTGTAGCTTCATTAGTAGTAGTATATAGTAGTAGTATATATATTAGTAGTATATAGTAGTAGTATATATTAGTAGTATACAGTAGTAGTATACAGTAGTAGTATACAGTAGTAGTATATATTAGTAGTATATAGTAGTAGTATATATAAAATGTTTTGATGAAATAATATTAATATTATATATTATAATATTAATATTAATAATAATAAATGATGCACAGCTGCTGGGATGGGCATTTCCTTCACACTTGTGCACACACATTCACATACACACACACACACACACACACACAGCGCCGCATCGTATTAAACAGTGTGTGAGGGAGGGGGGGAGGAGGTGGGGGGGGGGGCGGGGGCTGCTGTGTTCACAGAGCGGCAGAAGACACGCCTCCCTCCCTGCTCTCTCTCACGGGGGTCAAGGGTCAAACCCGTAGCCTTTCCTCTACTTGTGATGTCACAGCTCTGCCCTGCAGACATTTAACCTGCCGCAGCACGGGCCACCCACCGCCGCCGGCGCAAGCTTCATCCCCGTCATCATCATCATCATCCTCATCATCTTCATCCTCCTCCTCCTCCTCCTCCTCCTCATCATCATCCTCATCATCATCACCATCACCATCCTCATCATCATTATCCTCATCATCATCAAGCTTCATCCCCGTCATCCTCATCATCATCATCACCATCATCATCATCACCATCATCATCATCCTCATCATCATCATCCTCATCATCATCATCCTCATCATCGTTGTCATCACCATCATCACCATCATCCTCATCATCGTCGTCATCACCATCATCACCATCATCCTCATCATCAGCTATCCATGCAGGAGCGCTCTTACAACAGCGGCTCATCCTCTCTGTGGGCGTCACGGCGACACCCAGCCCGGAAAACTAAGAAGGTTTTTTGGTTGTTTTGGTGAAACTGCGTTCACAAGACGAAAGGGGACCTGGTTCAGCCGTCTCACGAGGAGAACGGCAAATATGATGACATAAAAAAGAAACGCGTTGATAGTGAAACTTCCTCTGAGCATTAAACTTCAAAGTACCAATTAGTTAGCCTGGCTCCGCCCGCCTCCGTACTTCCGCTCAATTTTCATTCCCCTTCAGTACTACGTCTGGGTTTGCGGTATATATATTCGCAGGTTTTCTGCAGCCAATTTTTTTGGCTGTCCAATCAGCGAACAGAGGGAGTGGCTGAGAACGTTGACGTTGAGGTCGTGCGCTGGTTTGAGTCGTAGTCAAACGTCAGCGATTGGTTATGGCAGATCCAGAGCGGCACTGGGCAGATCTAATCGTTTTAAACTCCAACAGACACCCGCCTTCAAGTGAGTCAACGTTTGTCAATGGAGAGTGGCCAGACTCTCTGTGCAAATGAAATGAAGTACGAGATTCTGGGAGGACCAGGCTACCAATGAGTAATCATGTGGTTGCATTTGTGAACCTTATCTCCGTGGATATATCCACCCAGCATGTTGCCCTGTCAGACGGTGGCGGGGTTAACCCGGGATGACACACCAGCGCTGTGTCACATGGTCCGCTGTGTCTTCACTATCATGGTTACCCGCGAGCGCTACGCAGCGAGCCGCCGCCGCAGGCTGAGGCAGCCGTGTTGTGACAGCGCCAGACGAATGTGCTTCCTCTCGGAATATCAACATACATGACCAGCTGGTCGCTTTTCCCCAGTATCACAACACGCACTCATTCGTTTATCCCTTCATCCCTACAACGCACTCGGTAATGACGGCGTCCACTGTAACTGCAATCTTCCTTTCCCCCGTCTCCTTTTCTTCCTTTCCCCGTCATCCCTCTAACTAGCTTGATGTCATCAGTGTGATGTCATCACTCTGTGTTCAGCCTTCTGATTGGTTGGTGCAGCGTGTCCATCAGAACCTCCCCCCTCCTCCTTTCCGCTCTCCTGTCCAACCACGCAGAGACGGGCACATGTTTACATACCGACACACACCCAAACCCCCCTGACGTTACCAGCACTCTACAAAAGGATTTTTAGCTGGAAGTCACCGAGTTTAAAGGTGCCATGAGATGCCACCAGGTGTGGTGTGACTAGCCGTCTGTTATGACATCACAGGTGTGTAGGTGGGCGTGTCCACCTAGATGTGTGCTGGGATAGATCAGTCCACCAGCCAACCCAGTGGACCGTAGCACACGTTGCTAATCTATCTATCGTCACACATCTAGGTGGACACGCCCACCTGTGATGTCATAACAGACAGATTTTCCAAACGGCTTGTAACGGCTAATCACGCCACACCTGGTGGCACGTCATGGGACCTTTAACAGAAAATATCCACCGTTTATCAACTTTGTCTTCATCCAAAAAACATCCCAGAAATGCTCCCTGACACATGAGACCCAAGCAGCAGCGCCTCCGGCTGGGGTCACCGCCCCTTTAAATATGAAACAACACAGACGTCTCTAAACCAATCAGGGAGCTTACAGCTTTTTACAACGGAATCTTCACGGGGACGATTTCACCGCTGGTCAAATTGATCTGCTTTAGAAGCATCCATCTCGATCTAAAACATGTGGACTTGATATGTATTGCGTGAAGCCAACATATGAAACATGTGGATTTTATATATATCACCTGAAGCCAACATATGAAACATGTGGACTTGATATATCGTGTGAAGCCAAACAAGCGAAACCGGTCGGCACAGACGTTGACAGCGTTCCTCTGATCACACACACCAGCCGTCCCCTGGGCTCCAGCGTAAACATCGTGATGGATGTTTATGACAAGCATAAATCTTTATTTACCCTTTTTATTTATTTTCTGCCTGAACCAGCGATCAGAAGCAGCGTTTATAAGATGGTTTACATCGAAAAGTGGTAGAGGTCAGATTGAGCCGATAAAACACATAAATGATGGCCTGGTGAATTGAAAAAGAAAGACGCTGACAAACAGAACAACGTATCATAACCAATAAAAACGCTGTCACTAGGCAGACTCCTCCACTGCCCACTTCACACGATGAGTTATAAAAAAGAGTGAGGTTATGTTTTGTTAGGGTGGAGGTGATCAGGACTACTACCATACTACCACCGTTTAATCATTCAGCAGACGCGGTTGTGATGTCATGAAGGAGCAGGTCGGGCTGAGGACATCTTGCTCCAGGAGGCTGGACCCCATTAGGGATGGAACCCAGCACCTTTCTGTCAATGAGTCACCTGAACAGTTCTTAACACAGTTCATAAAAGCCTTGTCTGGAAAGGTTGGCTCTGGGCGACTGCGTCTGTTGTGAGTCTGGTACTGGGAGGCTGTGCTGGCTCCCAGTGGGGACCAGCTTTGCCTCTGGACATGTGATGACTAGTGATCGACCGATATATCCGCCAGGCGATGTTATCGATATTGATTTTTTTCACAGATTCTTTTTTTTTTTCTTAATATATTTTTTTCCCAGCATGATTGTAACATTTGTTATCATCATTGTGTCATTGTGTTATGATGTAAATTGAGGGAGCAAAAGCAGTGTTGGCTCCAAATATCGGCTCAAGAAAACCTGTATCGTCGTATCGGTCATCGGCTAAGGCTGATGAAATCGGTATTGGCCCTAAGAAATCCATATGGGTCGACCCCTAGTGATGACCTTGTGGGTCTGAGAGGTACCATGGACGGTCCTGGTTGTGTGTGTGAGAGGCACCATGGACGGTCCTGGTTATGTGTGTGAGAGGTACCATGGACGGTCCTGGTTGTGTGTGTGAGAGACTCCAACGTGGACTCAAGTCAACACAAACACAGAGATCATCTGTTCTACTTTCAGCCAGTGGGAACACACACGGCGTACGAACAGCACTCGAGGTGTGAGTGAGTATTTGTGGCGTTATAATGGTACAGAAACTAAAATAGATAATGTATAAATATAATACCAGGCCGCCCCTCTGTCAATTCGTGTGACTTTGTTCCAAGGGCAGACATTTTTAATCATTTCACTCCCTCGTTTATGTGTAAAGGCAAACTAAAGAACCTGCAGTCCCCCCTGACCAGACACCAAGAAATTCTAACTGAACTCAATAAAGACGAGTTGGTCTAGCTTCTGGAGGTCGCCGGAGGAAACGCACAAATTAAAGTACACTCCGGAAAACACAGCGGAGACAGGGAGGAGACATTGAACTCCTGAGTACGATGAATAAACTCAATCGGCCACCGTTCGGTCATCTAAAAGAGTCACTGTACACACTACTGTGGCAGGATCTCATTATCCGAGAGCTTCTGTGGAACGGCAACACTCACTCAAACCCCAACGCTGCGCTCCCTCACAGCGCCGTTGGGCGGTGAACATGATTAAAGGTCTGAGTTTAGCCACTAAACTCACCTTCACTGTGTGAAGGTTTAACAGACTCCTGGGTCCTCTTGGAGCCCAACTGGATGTTATTAACTTACAGAGGCGGCCGCGCCATCACAGCAGGTGACTCTGTGTATTACTGACGCCGCCGCATGCAGAGGCAGAGTGGATAGTGGATAGTAGCACATCATTTGGCCCACAAAATGAGTTATTTTATTTCTTGGCAATAATACTTTTTAAAATTTGATTATAATTGTTTTTTTGTTGGCAGACACCTTTAAGCCGGCCACACACCGGCGCCGAAGCGCCGTGTCAAAACGAACGCCCCCATTATCCCCGACGCACAAGCCCACGCCAGCGGCGGCTAGACGCGCGCCATCGCTCGTCGGCGTGACGCCCCGCTATCCTTCACGCCGCTGTCCTGTTCCCTAGCGGCGCCACCCCTGAAAAAGCACTTTTTTTAAAGCTGTACATCCCGGCTTGATACGAGCTCCTGTACATACGGAGACTGTTGATGCAGTAGATGAATAATTCCGCAATGCAAAAAGAATGAGAAATGACAGTAAATGAAGTGACTAACCCGTAAACAAAGCGCCCGACAGGACATAAAGTGACTATGAATTAATGTGACGGCCGTTGTAGGCACAAACAGAGGATCACGGGCACCAGGCCCATGTATGTAGTCATAAAACAACTGGTATAACGTTACGGTAGCCTTTACCGACTATGTTGGTTGATCTGCTGCTTTCAAAACATAACCACAACGGCGCTGCAGCGCGACGCTTCCTATTGGTGCTAGGGACGGCGTTTGACGCGCATGAACTGAGCACCACGGCGCTTCGGCGGCGGTGTGTGTGGCCGGCTTTATCCAAGGTGACAGTGAGTTGGGAAACAGGTCATTAAGGAGCAGGCAGGCGTTAGGGTGTCTTGCTCTAGGATGCCTACCGGTAGATTCTAGACAGTGGGGATCAAACCCAGAACCTTTCTGCTGGGAACCAGACACCAAAGCGATAAATTGCCGCACACAGCTACATCAGAATGACTGACTGTCTCCATTTCAGGAGCCTAGGAGAAGGGGAATGTGATTGGTAGTAATGGTGCCAAGGTCATTGTTTAGTAGTTCATCTTGAAGTGATTTGTCACATGGGGGAGACGTTGGTATGTTTCAAACTGCCGCAGCATTCCTCATTGGAGACGGGGTAAACCCGTCAGCCCTCAGGGTTGATCAGGGTGACGCTATCTCTGCTTTGATTTAGGATTTGGCAAGAGAGGACTCTCTCCAGGCAACTCCAAACGGTATCGCTCACAATATCCCACGATGCATCCTGCTGTCCCTATACAGCGTCAGCCGTCAGATACCGCACTCGGCGACGGCTTTCCAAAATAAAAGCCTCTCTCCTTTCCTTCCAAAAATAAACTCTCTCTGCCATTCAACTTAAATAAGAATTCTTAATATGCTCCCTGAGGCACGCCGCCGCGATGCGTCTAAATTAAATGCCATCCGCTCCCTCCCGTCCTCCTTCAAAATGAACTCTCTCTGGCATTTCAGTCCACTTCTAAGTGAACCAATGAATAGAAAATAAGAGTTATTACAATGGGGGGGGGGGGGGGGGTGGAATATCAAATCAAAGGAGGCCGACCAACCTGTACGCTTTCCCTGAAGGTCGCGGTGTTGGCGTAGCGGCGCGGGTTACACAGAGGACGAAAAGAAAAGAAAAGAAAAGAAAACTGGGAACCTCAGAGAGAGAGGAGGAGAAGGAGGAGGAGGAGAGAGAGAGAGAATGAGAGAGAGAGAGAGAGAGAGAGAGAGAGAGAGAGAGAGAACGAGAGAGAGAGCGAGAGAGAGAGAGAGCAAGCGAAAGTAAGAGGGACAGAGAGAGGGAGAGGGAGAGAGAGGGAGAGAGAGAGAAAGAGAGAGGGAGAGGGAGAGAGAGGGAGAGAGAGGGAGAGAGGGAGAGGGACTAGATACTCTGAGCATCTTTCCCCGAGTGCCCAAGATCTGAGTTTTGCGAAAGAAACCTAAGAATGAAACAAATCGATCAGTCTCAAAATAAATGACCTTGCTTTACATGTCAAGACGATTTTCTGGTTTCTTTCTACAATTTAAACCCTATTGTAGCTGGTTTTCCGTCTTAAAAGGTATGTAGGTCAGCCAATATCAGATATGGGTCACTTTTAAAAACATCATTCTATTTAAAATGCCTCGATGTATTTGTACGGAAGGAGATCATTCGTTCCGTTGAACTACTGGCTTTAAACAGCCCTTAATTTTAAACTGATTTTAATCATCCTTCTTAATGAAAATATTGCGTCAATCACTTCCTGTCTGTCCTCCATTTTGTTTTCCGTGATGCATCGCACCCTGCTCTACCAGGAGGAGGAGGAGGAGGAGGAGGAGGAGGAGGAAGAGGAGTGGGCGTGACAGAGAGGAGGAGGAGGAGGAGGAGGAGGAGTGGGCGTGACAGAGAGGAGGAGGAGAAAGAGACAGCGGGAGGTCCTACTCGGAAAGAGGTGACCTGAATCACTTTGAACCCCCCCCCCCCCATCTCCCCCCCCCCTCCCAAATCCATGCAGGTGGATTTGGGAGGGGGGGGGAGGGGGGGGAGGGGAGGGGGAGGGGTGGGAGCAGGTTCAAAGCGATTGAGGTCAAACTCTGGTGGGAGGTTCCAGAGTGATTGAGGTCACTTTAACCTCCTGAGTGCGGCGCTGGGCTCCTCCCAGGCACCACGGTGGCCGCTGCTCTGCGGCAGCCAGAGCCGTGGAGCCGGGGCCCCCGGGTGGCCCCGGGCGCCCCCCCCCGGGCCCCGGGGCCTTAATGTGGGCCAATGCAGATTGTGTGTTCACCACAGAGAGGCGGCCAACCAGCAGCACGCCCAGCCATGGCCGAGAGAGGGAGAGAGAGTGGGAGAGAGAGAGAGAGAGAGAGAGAGAGAGAGAGAGAGAGAGAGAGAGAGAGAGAGAGAGAGAGAGAGAAGAAAAAAGAGAGAAGAAAAAAGAGAGAAAGAAAGAAAGATAGAGATGTGTAGAGAGAAAGAGAGAGAGAGAAAAG
>NW_028178842.1:7500-8701 GCF_964030765.1 Micromesistius poutassou | reverse complement strand
GCAGTCTGAGGATTGGAGCGATTGGATACTCTGATTGGTTCTAGCGAATCAGCGCGGTTGTGCGGGAGGGGGGCGGACTAGCGCCACGAGACTAGCGCCACCCGATGTTAAGGAGACTTATTGCATCTGGCGCAAGCGCAGAAGAACGTACACGCGACCGTGTAGTTGGCAGTAGTCTTCGCGGTGATATGTTTCAATGCAACTTTTCCGCCAAATGGGTCAGATGAGAGAGGCGACGGAGTGGTGGGATGAAGGCAGTTGGCCGTTGGTTTGAGTCTGGGCTGTGTGTGCGGGCTCCTTGAGACGGCTCCCTCCGACCACTTGTCACATCTCACATCGGTGAGATGTGACAGACCGGGGAGGCAGAGAGACCCACATTGCAGAGTTGTTGTGCGCCGATAAGGGGAGAGTCAGGGAGGAACAATGTGTTCCAAGGGCAAGGGGTTTAGCACATTTTGTGATGAATTCTGACCCCCACATGCACTCATGCCCGGAACCCGGCACGGAACCCGCTTCAATAAGTGATGTCGTTAGCGAAACTGTGACCGAAACCGATCACTCCACGGACCAAAAAGAAATTGTTTTTCATCTCAAGTCGTCTGAACTTGAGACTTAAAGGAGAACCGTCACGCTCGAGTGATTTTCTTGCATCAAGAGTTCTGCTCCGTACGCGTCTTGTGAGAAAATGTCCCAGGCGGCGGTGTTAACCCCCCCCCCCCCCCCCCCCCCCGAAACGAGGAGAAGTTACACCAAGGAGGTCTTTCTTCTGGGATCTGCGTCCGCCATTGATCTGGTTTGGGATAGTGGCATCAATGATGCAACTTTTTTGGGGGGGGGAACGGAGTTGATTGAAGTCGTAGCCGTCCGTCACACATGCAGTATAAAGCGCTGCTCTCATATTAGAAAATATATAACAGAGTATTTATTTCATAGTTCATCAGAAAAGAAAAAAAACACCAAAGCCGAACCAAGGGCCTTTTTTTCGGACAAAGATCTTGTCGGCCAGCTTGACTTCCTGCAAAGGCGGGGTCCGTTTTGTCTAAGATGATAAACCCTTGTCGACTGGGCTGCTTATTAACAGAGGCTCCAGAACAATGTGTTTCAGAGGCAGGGGGCTAAAGAGACGTAGCCCGACGTGTGTCAAAGGGTGGCGTTAAGTGTGGACAATACGGGTCGAGCGTACTGACCCCATTATGAGTCC
>NW_028178842.1:2500-5000 GCF_964030765.1 Micromesistius poutassou | reverse complement strand
CACACACACACACACACACAGACACACACACACACACACACATACACACACCCACACCATAGGGAGAGAGAGAGACCCCCTGCTGTGATCCCAGCAGACAAAAGAGAACCAAAGTAACGTACATTTTTCACCGCCTTCAAGCGCTGCTCCTGAGGCAGCCAGCAACAAGACAACAACAAGACAACAGAAAAGGAACGAATCCCGGCGAATCCGACAACAATTACTCCGTCATTACAGTAAACACCGAACTTAGACCGACGCGCGCAATCACAGTGTTTAGCCGACTCCTCGACTGGTTACGCTTTGCAATTACAAGCGCGTTGATTATAGTGGCAGAGGCCCGCTCTGCGCCCGAGTTTCATTCACGCCACACCACGCTGGGCGCATCTGCTGCTCCCCGCGCCGCCGCCATTTATTTCCGTTTCATTCCCCCCCCCCCACCTTATGCAAAAACACGGGGGGAAAAAAAAAACTAAGGCGACCAGGAGAGATAAGCAGTTATATACGCACACACATATATATTAATTTATATATTTATATTTATTACACGGCTCTCCTCAATGCTGTGGAACGCCGCGTTCACTTGCACTTCCCCGACTTCTGCTGGTGAATTCTTTTTTCCGATGATGACCGTTTGCTAAGCGTAGCGTAACGACCGCCGTCGAGGGGGAAAGTGATTCAACGTCTCTCGTGGCGCTCACGCAAGTAAGTGCCGGTGGCTTATCGACCCCATGCGTGCTCGGTTGCTAAGCGACATCAACGTCTTTGGCGGGACTGTTTCTCTGCTGATCAAACGCCGCGAATGGTAATTGTGAAAAGACACGCCGTGTGAAGTTATTTTTTTCGTTTTGGCAAGTAGCCGTGTAATAAGCGGGATAATGTATAGAACGTCGCCGGTCATTATCGGTAAATAAGCCCCTTCAGGGCTTATTAAGCCCCTAAATAATAATGTATAGAACGCCGGTCATTATTCCCGATAATGACCGGCGTTCTATACATTATCCCTTACATATACATGGGCCCACGAGCGATAACGTAGCCTATACAGACTGAATGGGAAAGAGTCAGGCCTGAGTCGAGTTAATAGTTGGACCCCCTGCAGCAGTTGACCGTGTGACCATGTGTCACCATGACGGACATAAGGATGTCAGTAATCAAAGATGAGAAGCAACGTCCGCACTCCAAAACATTGATTTTTTTTCCCCTCAGAGGAATAACACGGGCTCACACAGGTCAAGAGTCCATACGTTCCACGTTTTTTTTTTATTTCCCATCTGATATCACGCTCAATTTGGCATGATACTTGTGTCAGGACTTGTGTCAGGTTCCCATCGCCATCGACCGCACAGTGCCGTGTTCCCACGTTACAGAGAATTACCTTCTCTCTTTTTTCCTGTGAATTGATTTGAAACGGACGGCTATGAACTACCTTGTTGTACTACGCTACGGGCCGACGGAGACAACCGGAGACGGGGTCATGCTCTACACAACCACAGGATATGGCAGCGGCCCAACCAATACAAGGTGCCCTTTCTGTCAGAAGGCTGATGTATTGACAACCGCGTCTGTACCCTCTTTAAATCCTCTCTAAATGACCGTGATGTTTTCATTTGTTTATTTACTCAGAGCTCTTCTGAGGCAGAACCTGGACAGGGACGTGAGGCTGAGCTGGAGGTCTGTGGGTCAAAGGTGTCCGTGTGTTTGGAGTCTCATAACCAGGACTTTGGATTAGCCTGAAGAACATACACTCGTTCTAATCCCCTCCTGAAAGCTTCAGCCACTCGCCAGATGAGCTTTTCTTGAATATCTCAGGACAGGAAACAGGAAACGGGGCGTGACTCCGCCCCTTGCCGTCTCCAGACCCCGTCCCTGCTCTGGCCCATCTCTCCCTCTCAGAGGTTCTGCTCTAACGTAGTGGGACCGCCGGATCCCAGATTAGTCTGTGGGGTAACTTCTCTGATGACTTGTTTGGGTGTGAGTGGGTATTAACCAGAAGATTACCACGCTCCACAAAGCTGGCTCTGGGGACTTGATGTTCACTAACTCCTCCAGAGCTTCTGCTACTGCTGCTACCGCGTTAATGGGGAGAGAGAGGGAGCTCTCTCTCTCTCTCTCTCTCTCGCTCTCTCTCTCTCTCTCTATGTCTCTCTATCTGTGTATCTGTCTCTATCTATCTCTCTCCCTCCCTCTGCCTGTATCTATCTCTCTACGTCTCTGTCTCTCTTTCTCTGTATCTCCCTGTCTCTCTCTCTCTCTCTCTCTCTCTCTCTCTCTATGTCTCTCTATCTGTGTATCTGTCTCTATCTATCTCTCTCCCTCCCTCTGCCTGTATCTATCTCTCTACGTCTCTGTCTCTCTTTCTCTGTATCTCCCTGTCTCTCTCTCTCTCTGTATATTTCTCTCTTCCTCTCCCTGTATCTCTCTCTCTCTCTATGTCTCTCTCTCTGTATCTGTCTCTATCCCTCTCCCTCTTCCTCTATCTCTTTCTCTATGTCTCTGT
>NW_028178843.1:0-15596 GCF_964030765.1 Micromesistius poutassou | reverse complement strand
TGTGTGTGTGTGGACCCTGTGGTTGGCCCCATCGGCACATTGTTATCAGCCTGTTCCGTTGTGGGGAGAGCCGCGGACCTCCCGGGCCGTGGCTCCGCACAGCTGCACTGCTGGGCCATGAGCCGGAAGGTACCGGCAAATAGGCCAACGCCGCTGTGCCGGGGTACTAAAGGAAAGGCGGGAAAGGGGAAGGGAGTGGAACGTACCAGAAAGAGGGAAAACAGGTCCGGGTCTATATGCCTGACTCACGTTTTTCTCTTTAATGGCCCAAAGCCTGGGCCATTTCAGCCTGGAGAACAGGGTTCATGTAGCACAGAAACAGTTCCCGAAACATTCAGAGCCTGATCACGGTCACCTGACATGGTTTAAATTTTGCGAGTGGCTGCTTGGCAGGAGGTCTATTTGTGTCATTTGATTAATGCTCTCTCGCCCCACCGTCTCCCTGATAGAACAAGGTGACGGTGCGGATCGACAGTGTTATAACAGTGCTCCCTGGTGGATGGAGTTAGAAAGGGACAGGGTGGCGGCCAGAACAGTGAACCAGACTGACTAAATGTTATGGTTGATTTACTGCATTTCCTCCTCTCCTCGCCGTGTGATTGCCAGTGGCTCATTGTTACCGGCGCAAATGGCTGTGGCCATTAACTGTGTGGCATTCGTTTATTCGGTGAAGTGTACCTTTTTTTTTTTACTGTCAGTGTAGCCTAGCCCTGCAACCAACAATTGTACTGAATAAAAAAAAAGCAGTGGATTACAAATCCTGTTGATATACGACAAGTTGGCATGCTTGGCAAGCATGTGGCTGTGAACAATGTGTACCAAACACATGATCAGAGCTGGAACATTAGCACCAAGAATTGTAGTGTGAAAAAAAGCTATTTGTGTTACAAATGCGTTTCATTTAAAACTGATTCGTTTTTTTCACCACGGTTACGGGCTTCACAAGAGACCAAAATGATTTCCAAAAAATATCTCAACCATGCTAATATAATAATACACACACACAAAAAAGTAATAAATTAAAATGACAAACATTAGAACAGTGCATGTCAGTTGACAATGCACCTGGTTGTGATTATGCAAATTCAGAGCTGTGTAGCGGGAAAACTGGAAACCTTGACGAGTTGCTGAATGAAAAAAATCTGTGATAACACCATGACACATTGTGTCCTTGTTTTTACAGAACATCCAAGTCGTCCTAAAAAAACAAAAAAAGATCTAGACCAATAAATCAGCCATCCATTCTGCGTTATTCAAACAATAAATTGGCCACAGGCAGAACCAATAAGCCAAACGATCTATAAGGTGACAGTAGATCTTTTTTCTTTCCATGGGCGCAATCTTTTATTTGGTACCTGCCAGAAACACGCCCGGGCCACTGCTATTTTGGCTCCCGGCCGCCCATTGACCTGACAACCAAGTGTCAGAGGAGAGGGGCCCCTGTCAGCTGCAGGTGGCGGCCCTCGGTGGGAAGCCAGGGGCCGGAGCTAGACAGGGCACAGTCGGTGCTGCAGGACTACATTGTACTGAAGGACTGCAGGTAAGGACAACTCTTTATGCCTGGCATATTGCCTCAGATCGCCTTTTAACTTTAATATATGACCATACCAGGAGATGTGTTTAGGTGTATGGTCACCAATGGGATGTTGGGGGACAGAAAAAGCTTTAATGTGTGGCTTGATTTGTGTGTGCTGTTTTAGCTAGTTGTATTTGGCAGGGAGGGCTTAGCAATGGGTCTAGCTGGCAGCTGTGGAAGGGAAGCAGCTCTTTCAACAATGTTTTAAAATATTGAACTATTTCGATGTTGAGCAGATGATTTTACTCAAAATGACCTTTTCATGAGGCATCTTGCTGGAGGATGCCTACGGGCAGAATGCAGCCATTGGGGTTCGAACCCAGAACATTTGGGCATGTAGTCATACACTCCAGCCCTTACCCTGAGGATAGTGCTTACTATCGGTTTGTTTCAGAGCACTGATCTCTACCATGTTCCTTGATGTTTATAAAGATGTAGTTGATCTGGTAGTGGTCTGTAGAGGTTTCATGAGGTTTGTGTGTGAAACAGGTAGCAGAAAAAAACATGTTTTCCTTGCAAGCCAAGGGATAGAAGAGTCAGTAGTTCCACAGTATTGCAGTTTAATGCTACGGCTTGTCGAAATAATGAAAGTGGTGTCAGTCATGCTTATTAACACTTCAATTAGAGCCCCATCAATTATCTCAATCTTTTTAATGGAAAGGTAATTTAAGGTGAGAACAAAAATTGATGAATACTCTTTAGTTGCTTTGAAATGTATTACAGGAGCATATTTTATGTCACCTCAACTAAAGTGGTAGCCTGGAAATCCAGCCCAACATCTAGAAAGTTGTAGGGTCTGGCAACGAGTAATGAAAATGGCCAAACTTGAGGGGCGGCACCAAGCATGCATTTGAAAATATCACTGCACACAATTGGATAACACTACGATCAATCAGAAGAATACCAGAAGCTACCAGCGGAGCTAACCAATAGATTAGACTCTTGGCCCGCCTATATCAGATACACCAATATGATTAATGTTGTGGGCCAGGGGAATTGGGGAGCGAGTATATTGCTCGTTCCCAGAGTGACTCGCAGAGTAAATTCAAATTGTGATCTCTTGAGAACTCTGGATTTCCAGGGTACTAAAGTGGCACTGTCTTTTTACAAAACCTTGTGTTGTATATATATGCCCAGATCATTCGTTGTTGCCCCTTAACTGTACAGTTAATTTCTTAATAACTAGTTAATAACATATACCTATATACCCATATCTAGTTATCGACGTTAGAACCTCACTAGTCATTAGCAGCTCGTTTATAGCTCGTTACCTCGTTGTTTTTCTGTGTGTTCCCAGCTGAGCTGTTATCTGGGGTAGAATGGAGGTCCCAAGCCCCCTTAAGATGTACGGCCTGTACTTAGAAGCCGTGAACGATTACATCAACGAATCCTACGGAGAGGACGTATGGAGGCTGATTGAGGCCCGAGCGGAAATCCCCCACCTCAAGTTTGTCCGGCACCAGATGTACAAGTAAGGGCCAACTGTTTCTCTACGTTTTTTGCAAGGCCTGTCGATTTTGGGGGGAAGGGCTGAAGGTCTAAGAGATCAGCAGGCTAGAACATTTCCTAATATTTCCGTTTTTATTGGTTTTTAAAATCCAATAAAAACATCTGACAAATACATTTTTACAATTAATTCATGTTGCTAATTACTTTCGATCTTGGCCTCATTCATGAACCTTTGGGGATGACGATTGAGTGTGAATATTTCTCTCTCTCTAGCGACAACCTGATCTTGCGGTTGGCTAAGGCAGCTGGAGAGGTGCTGGGGAAGACCCACGATGAGCTCATGTACGCCTTCGGGGTCTACATGGTCAAGAGGATCGGTAACTATGGCTACGAGAGGATTCTAAAGGTGACCCCCCTTCCCCTCCCTCAAAACCATCACACACCACACACCACCAAGCTATCTCCACCATGCTACCAAATGCAATGAACATTCACACAAAGTTGTTTGTCACCAAAAACTTTTTAGTTTAGATTTAATTTGTGTGATTCAATTCAAACTTTCACCTCTCTCTCTCTCTCTCTCTCTCTCTCTCTCTCTCTCTCTCTCTCTCTCCCCCTCCCCACATTATCTCTATTTGTGTGTACACCAGGTCAATGCTCCTCCCCACGGAGGAGACGGAATATATTGCGTTATAACCATTACGATGCTTTACTGACCGCACCGCGCCTCAACACTGTAATCAGGCAGCCATGATGGATCTGTTGCAGGTGCTGGGACGCAACGTGCGTGACTTCATCAACGAGCTGGACAACCTGCACGAGTACTTCCGCTTCTCCTTCCCCAAGGTGCAGCCGCCCAGCTTCTGCGTGGAGGAGGAGTGCGAAACCAGCCTCACCCTCCACTACCGCAGCACCCGCAAGGGCTTCACCCAGTTCGTCAAAGGTAACCACGCGTGTGTTACTGGTGTGGGCTAGTGGAACTCATACTACTGGACACTAGGGTGGCTCTTTCCCCATGATGCATTAGTGGGACAGGGTTTGGGTTAGATGTGACACTGAGGATGGAAGTGTTGAAGAATAGGCTACTGTTCAAAATGCAAAGGTTAAGGTTATTTGTTTAGGTTAGAGATTATTTTGGTTTGGTTAGAGATGGTTCAGTATAGGTAGAAGGTTTGAGAATGTTCAGTTTAGGTATGTGGGACTATTCACACCTATAGTTCGGTAGAATCTGTACAATTCAGGGGTGAGGTTTATAATTTGTGGCATTTCCATTTGGTTGGGTAAGCGTTCACGCTGGACTGTGTTAGGCGAAACCAAACATGGTACACAAAACCGTCAAGCCTTAATGGTTTAACCAACGCAAGAAAGCACAAGATACAAACGCATCTACATCATAGGTATCTATACATGAGTTAGCAATCTTTGTATACCAAACTAAAAGTTTGTCTAAAGCCTCGAACCGATATCCTGATAGAACCTAGAATATTTTTATCATTACGGTTTTACCTTGCATTACTATCAGGATGTGAGTGTCACATAGCAATAAACTGGCTAGTGGAGCTGATACATATTTATGTGGAATGGTAATATTTTTGATATAAAGGGAAATTAGGTATTTCACAGTCTGTCATTTCTCTAGAATGAAACAGAACACAGTGTTGAAGGATTCGGCATATGAACACAAACTGTTCTGATGAATATTGGACACCACATTTGGAGTGCTTTCACCCCCTAAAGCAAGCAAATATTTTGGAAATAAGCCCTTGACACAGAATGCATTTATCACCACTGCATCAAACCGGATTAATCCAACACGACAAGTAATTATCTCAACATGAGAACAGCGATTGGCAACTAGGTCAGCCCTGTGGATTTGTTTGGGATTGGACGTCCAAGGTTATATGATATGATGCAGCACTCACAACCCTGGCTTTATTTCCAAAGCCTCCCATTAACTACATCACCCATAATCCTTCACTAGAGACCCTATGCTATCCTTCACCAGTTAATTACTGATGTGCCCCCCCCCCGCCCACCCCTGCCCCTACAGGCCAGCTCTCTCAGGTGGGCCGGCAGTTCTACAACACAGACATCGAGGTAGAGATCCTTTCCAAGGAGGAGACGGAGAAGATGACATACGTGGTACGTGCGTATGGAGCGTGTGTCCCGTAGGTCAAGAGGTCCAGGCAGCTCGCAGCCGGGCTCTCAGCTGAGCCGTCTCCTTGACCCAGTTTACGTCTCCATCAAGGCTGTAATATCCAGACCGCCTCCCCGGCCGAGCGTTTGTTTAGACTCGGAGCGCCAAGTGTTTATTGCACAGAGATAAGTGTTTGTTAGGATGGGGCTGTGGGTCTGGGACGCAGTGCGCAGCTGAGCGAGGTGGAGATGGAAGCATAATCCATGGGCCGGGCGCTCAGCTGTAAGACCGCCGCCATGTTGTCGGCTGTCATTGCCAGCACTCTCAGCAGCAATGTATTCAACCTCTGCCCCCCCCGCGATTAGATGTCAGCCGTAGTCGCCATAGAGACGGTACATGGAGAAAGTTGCTGGTTTGATTCCGGCGGTGGTATGAAACCAGACATCTCTGTCATTAAGTGCCATTAAGAGACGAGGAGAATAATTGTATCAGTTTTTAATGGGTCTCCTCAAATGCTCTTCAATAATAATGCAATTATTTCTCTCCAAACAACAACACACTTTATTTTAGCCTACAAGAGAAATGTCAATACGAAAAATGTCAACAACAAAAATGTCATTGTCTCTGAAGAATGAATATAAAATGAGAAAACCCACAAGTAAAAGTGAATTGCTTTGATATTTCAAAAGATATCATGGCTATATATAACGCCCACTAACAAACAAACAACTCACGTAGTGACTTTGAAGAAGAAAAAATATGTATAATATATAATAGGTATTTTATGAATTGTGTCTTGTTGGAATCAACATTTTTATGAACACCGCCAGAAACGAGAGAATCAAACAAAAGGGCCAGGTCTATAAACATGAGCTTGAACCCAAACAAAGAGAACCATGGCAGCCCATGTTCTTTGGTTTCCGTCCAGGTGTACAAGATGAACTTCGACAACGCCGCCTTCAAGCACCGCATGCCCCAGCAGAAGACGGCGCCGGGCTACGAGAAGCTGCCCATGAAGCGCGGCATCTTCTTTGACATGTTCCCTTTCAGCGTCATCTTCCGCCGCGACATGACCATGTACCGCATCGGGGACGGCCTCAAGGAGGTCTTCTCCGACCTCCAGGGCAAGAAGGTCAACGAGGAGTTCACCCTGGTCCGGCCCATGCTGGAGTTCAGCTGGGACAACGTGAGTCCTGGTGGGAGGGGGCTGGGACCTCTCCGTCTGATGGCTGGTCGATACACTCACCTGATCTTACTGACTGGCTTACTAACTGGCTTGCTGACTGACAGAATGATAGACTGGCAGGCTGACTTACCTGCATTTACCGTCTGACTTACTAACTGACTTACTGACTGACAGAATGAGAATGAGAATGCAGAATGAGATACTGGCTGGCAGGGGGCTGACTGACTGACCATATTGACTCACTGACTATGGCCGGATAAGGGTCGTCAGACTAGCCCTAATACTATGTCTGCATGCTTACCTATTGACTCATGAATTACCTAATTTCCTGTAATCTAATCTTACTCTTACTTAATACTTACTTATCTTCTTATACCTTAAGACAATATTTACAGTTTGTGTACTGTCTATGTGCCAGAGACTGTAAAAAATATAATCATCCATTAGTTTACACATTACGGTTATGGGTGTAGATTTTTCTTCTAAGTAGCATCGCCATTTTCTGAGATTTTTGAGACGGCAGCAGAAACAATCCATATTTTGCACATTTAGGGTGGGACTTGAATGACCAAAACTGACTTGAATGACCAAAACTCAAAACATGCAATCCGTAATAGTGGTTAAAGGAAAGAAAAGTGTCAACCAGGACCACACAAAATACATTTTATTGAGATTAACTAGCCACTGAGAACCTAACCATAGTATTACCAGACTCCACCTGAAGGCCGCCAGAGGAACCACATGCTAGTGGTTTTATGCATGAGACTCACAAACATGGCTGCTGGTGGTGTTTGATCATCATGATAGGAACACGGTGGTCTGTTCCCCCCAGATCTACTTCCATCTGAACAACGTGTTTGAGCTCATGTCCAAGGCGGTGGTGGAGAGCAAGCAGAAGGTCAACATCCCCAAGCTCAGCAAGGAGGAGCCAGAGGAGAAGGAGGAGAATGAAAAGGCCAAGAGAGAGGAGGAGCGAGGTGACCATAAAACAAAAGCATTATGCCTTGAATTTGTTCTTTAGAATCTGAAATAAGGAGTCACTATTAACAGTCCTAAAAGAGCACCCTGTTTAAGTGTTTATGGTTATAGATCCAGACATTCCACTCAATATCATCTAGGTTATTTGAGTCTGAAATGCACCACAAGAAACATTTACTTCCTGAATGACCACCATCCATCAACCTTTCATTCCATCCATCCACCTCTCATCCATCCACCCACCCATCACCCATCCATCCAACACACATCTGACTACCACCCATCCACCACCCACCCATCACCCATCCATCCAACACACATCTACCACCCATCCATCCACCCACCCATCCACCACCCATCCATCCATCCATCACCTACCCATCACCCACCCACCCACCCATCCATCCATCCATCCATCCGTCCACACCCCACCCCTCCCCATCACATGGGTGTGTTCCTCCTCCCCTCTACCAGACACCATGTCAGTGGAGGAGATGAAGGGGAGCGACCAGGAGTACAGCAGTGCTCTGACCCAGTACAACAGCTCTGCCAACCCCGGGGGAGAGGACATCGAACTGCTTGCCTTCCAGACAGTCACTGGTCAGCATCCGTTTATTGCTCAGTCAAACTTCTGCTCTGTCTTTGGCAGATAGACAGGTATGGTGTGAGGGGGGAAATTGAGGTGTTTCGGGGATTTGGGCTTTGGGCTTAGATGAAATACTGTTAGCATTCAGGCAGTGTTCGATCTAGTCTTCACACTTCTCTTCCCACTCAGGTGTGCGACAAAAACTTTGTATGTACAGAAAGTACAAGACGAGTGACAGTGACAAAGAGCTGTCCTGGGTCCATTCTCAACACGTCACATAGTGCTCTGATTGGAAATAACTCTCTCTCTCTCACTCTCTCCATACCTTCAACCAACATTTTGTGGGGAAACAAATCTCATTGGCTCATCCTACAGAATACTGATGAGGATGAAGTCATATTTCTGAAGTTCAATCCTCAGGTCATGGATTGTTCAGGGCTGATATACCTCATCCCTGTGGTTCTCTATCTCTCTCTCTCTCTCTCTCGCTCTCTCTCCCCCTCCCTCCCTCTTTCCGCCCCTCAGGGAAGTGCAGCGAGACCATCTTCGAGGACCTGCGCGAGCCCCCGAAGAAGCCCCTCCACCTGAAGGGCCAGATGAAGTACGTCCCCCAGTGGGACTCCCTCATCTTCCTGGGAACGCCCATGTAAGGTCACCACCACGCCTCCCCTCCCTGGACCCTGTCAGGGTCAGGGCTCAGGGTCCCGTCACACATCACATCCCAGAACTAGGGCATAAGCAGCACTGATACAGAATCTGTGGTTTCCACAGCGCTGTTGGTAGATTTTGTCTTTTTTTTTTTTACAGTTTATTTCATTTTCATGCTGTCAGTCAGTTTGCAGAGTCTGCGCCTCTTTTGTCAAACCCTGCTATTACCTTTTTGAATCCACACCTCGCCTCCACCGTCTGGGAATTACAGGAGTCAACGTGACATTTCAAGAAATGATCTAGCGGCGTTCCTTTTTACATGTTCGTGAACACGGATCCCTCCTGGCCCCGCTACAATGCCTGTCTCCTGGCCGGGGTTCTTCCTCTAGTATCGAGACGGTGGAGGACATGATCAAGATGGGGGTGTACGTCAACGACCTGAACCTCCACGACTCCAGCAGGGAGCTGATCCTGGCCGGCACCCAGCAGTCAGCCGAGCTACAGCTGGCCCTGGATCAGGTGGAGCTACACCACAAACCCCCACCCACCACCATGCTCGTCTCTGTTATTCACCTCTCCTGTCAAGAGGCAAAAAGTTCTGGGTTCGATCCCCTATGGCCACAGCCTAACCTGTGGGCATTCTTGAGCAAGCTGCCCTAACCCATACCTGCTCATTTATAACCTGTATTTGAATTCACTGCAAGTCACTTTTGATAAAAGCCGGAGCTAAGTGGCCTAGATTCTGGGAAGATACCTACCCCCTGCTGGGAAAAAAAAAAACATTCTGTGTTTCCCGAGTGGCTGTTCAACAGTTCAAGGCACTAAGAGGCCATTTTGCATTTCATATTTTCTGTATAATGTATTAAATATGATCTATGCTGTTGTGTGGGCGCCACCAGAGACCACACATAACCAAGGCAGGTAACACAGTGTATGCAATATGAAAACGGGGTTGTTACACATGGAAGTTAAAGTTAAATTAAATAAAAGTTGCCTCTAAACATGAGCCCTTAACTTCACAAACACAGGTATCCTTCTGTTCACCTAGTGTGCACGGGATATTAACGCACTAACAAGCACGGATTAGATTCCACGTGGACGTATTTTGTGGCGCCCGGCGGCCCTAATGCGTTTCCCCCGCTCGTCTCCCACTCCAGGAGCAACAGAAGTACGCCCAGCTGCAAGAGATCATCAAGAAGCTGGACGAGGAGAAGAAGAGGGGCGACTCCTTACTGTACGCTATGATCCCCAAAGCCGTGGCCGACCGACTGAGGAAGGGCATCACGGCGCTGGAGACCTGCCAGGTACAGCCAGACAAGAGGCCATAGGACTGATGGAAAGCCTTCCCTCCAAAGCACACATAGAGCCATTCAGCAGACAAGAGGGTGTGGGGGCAGCTGTATGTTACGCTGACTCGCGCAGTAAAGGTTAATGTATGGATGTTCTGATATTCCTCAGGTAAAAGCAGAACACAACATGAAGTGTTGCCTTTGCATGGATTTGTGTAGTCTACACGGCCACGGCCCTCAACATTTATGTTTATATGTGTCCTACGAACGTATTTGCGGAATGTCATTTAAATGTAAAATACGACACACAGAGTTACATCATACACTATTCAGATTGCCGTTGTGATACATTCCCGTGTCCGTCTGTCCTGTGTTCCAGGTGTTCCCAGACGTCACCATCCTGTTCAGCGATGTGGTGAAGTTCAATGAGATCTGCATCCATATCACGCCGATGCAGGTGGTGGACATGCTGAACGAAATCTACATCGTGTTCGACACGCTCAGCGAGAAGCACAACGTGTACAAGGTCAGCTTCCGTCTGTCTGTCTGTCTCTATCTATCTAGCTTCCCACCGGTCCTATCTATCTCTCTCTCTCTCCCTCTCCCTCTCCCTCTCTCTCTCTCTTTCTTTCTTGCTATCGTCTAATCAGTCTATCTCTCCATCTACCGACAGACCAATCCATCTATCTATCCATCTGCTCGTCTTCCTGCCTTGCCACCTGCCTGCTTGCCTGCTGTCTTTCTGTCTGTCTATGTGTCTGTCTGCCTGCCCACCTATCTGCCTGCCTATCTGTCTGGCTGTGGTGAGATTAAAGTAGAGGAGCTCCTGAAGTCTGCAACTGCAAGAAGAGAGAATTGGTTCCTTTGAGGGCGAACCATTGAGTTAAAACAATGCAGAGTATAGCTGCACTCACCGTTGTGTTCCGCTGAGAGAACTTGTTTCATGTATTATGTATGCCTTCCCCGCGCTTTTCTCCTCTTTGCCTTCTTTATTTAGTTTAAAAAAGACAAATTGTTTTAAAACAGAGGCCCTGTGTGCACCCACCTCCAGGGACGGCGTGGAGAGGGAGGGGAAATCTTTCACATAAATTAGATTAAATTAGATTGAATTTTGAACGCACCTCGGGGGAAATACAATACACAAGCGACTTGGGAAATCTATGAAATATGCGTGAACTTTTGGTGAGCCCTGATCATTGCATTGTAATGAGTGTCAAATGTGACAGTCATCTCTCAGAGGCAACGTGTGAACTTATATAGAAACACAGGGTTACAATAGAGGGAATTAGAGAGGAGAGGCTGGCAGCCCATCACTACCGTGAAGCCGTCTCTTCGTATTGTGAATCAGGACAGGTAATGAATACTCTGGAGTAGTTGCCAACACAGAGGGGTTTCTGCTACAGTCAAATAAGTAAGATAAGTGACTTGGAAGCGCCTGGGTGTTTAATCTTCCCAGTAATGGAATCTTCTACCACTGTGGTGTTGGAAGAAGATAGGATATGCAATGGAACAGATTTTGGCAAATGGGAAATGCTTCATATTCAAGTTAACAGTCCCTGATTCTGCAATGTTCAGTGAAATCCTGGTGTTATGCGTCAAAACACAGCACAAGAATGACTCTTTTCATGTGTCAGATGAACAGACTATCCCGCCGTCCTGATATCTTTCTTTATCTTCTCACCTACTCTTTCATATCATTTTACTGAAAGGTACAATATGTAACATTGACACTGAGCGGATACTGCGGTCCAAAGTCACAATATTGGAGAGCGCTGTCTCTGCCCGCCACCTCCTCCACAGACCAAAGTTCAAGCGGGTTGCCAGGTTGAGAACACTGAAAGAACATGAGAGCAGCCGAGAACAACATAATATTTTGAAACAATTAAAATGATTCTATTGTTGACAATCGACGACGAGCCCTACACTGTAAATGTATCAGCTTATTTATATGTTTGCAATGCATTTGTTGTTTGCAAATGATAAACCAGCTCAAGTGGCATCCGTCTGGAGATCCTTCTGGCCTCTCCGATGTGTCCATCTTTCAACACCAAGACGTACTCATGTTTAAGCACGGCTCTGGTCATGGATCTCTTTTGAAGGGTTACTAGGTTACTAGACCAGTACAAACTAAGTTGATCCAGTTTGTTTTCTTGCTTCCATGGCTGCAGCACGCTGTGTTTGTGTGGCTGTTGGTTTCATATTTGGCCGCCCAGGTAACTCAGAGAATAGTGAATAATAACACACAGGCCAAAGGAAAAACAACGTTGTTTTTTTTAAAGTATGTTTCCTTATATCATGACGTATCATGGTCATTTTACTTTATGATCTAGCTGACGGGTGGCTTTATGATCTCGTAGAGTACATTTGTGATGCACCTTTAAAGGTGCTGTAAGGTAAGATTCAAGAGCTATTAATCCAGTGTAATTTGTTAGAAATGGCACAGCCACCCGTTAGCTATCAGGTGAAAGAGCTCTGTGAGAATATCAGTTTCAAGTTGATTGTGCCAGTCTCTGTAGAGCCGATTTAGTTTTTTGACATATAACATAGGAAGGATGGTTTTTTTGGTTGTTCAGTCTCAAAATCTTGCTCTCTCCACTCTTTTCTACGTTGCTTTGAGCTACCAATATAGCAGGCAGCTGATCAGGCACCTTTTGACCCTAGTGTTGCCCTTTACAAGTCTAAGAGATGAAGAGTAGTGTTGTACAATGTGAAGCCTGAGAAGCAGGATGAGACGGTAACTGTTTGCTCTCTTGTGCTTGTTGCCTCCCATGTCTTAATCCAATGTAACCTTGACACAAAGAATAACCCATGGCGGTGTTGGTGGTGCGGGGCAGGTGGAGACCATCCGCGATGCCTACATGGTGGTGGCGGGGGTGCCCAACAAGACCACCTTCCACGCCCACCACATCTGCGACATGGCCCTGGACATGCTGAGCTCCATCGACCACCTCAAGGATCCCTCCACGGGGGACAACATACAGATTCGAGTCGGTGAGGGGCCAAATGCCACGCTTGGGGCCGCTAGGCAGGAATGTTTCATCAAACGTGGCTTTTGTTGAAACGTGGAAAGTTTATGGGAAAACAAAACTATCACATATGATATGAGATGAGGGAGAATTGCAGCCAGTTTGCTAGAGGTAGCTAAGTTTGTCTATATATATATATATATATATATATATATATATTTGGATTTGCCATTGTGGAGAAGCTTTTATCTCAAGTGTTTTTCATTTCTGTGAGTGAATACATTTCTTACCATGGGTGACCCCCTTGGGAATCTACCGCAACAAATCCTGTCTAGCTCGAATACAGAGTAGAGCAGAATAAAAGGCATGCACTCACAATATTGTAGACGCTTTGAATATAATCGTCCTCAAAATGGCATGTATATAAAATCAGCCAAATGGCATTTATATCTATCTAACCTCTGCAGTGATAATGCCACGCTATAGCGGTTGAGCTAGAAGGAAGAAGGCCAGCAGCTCTAAGTACAGTTGGTATTTGGAGCTGGTGCGAATGTAACCCGTCAGTCATAAAGTTATTCCATACCCCAGTGATGCATGCTCACAGGGAGGCGGCACTGGGACTCAGTGTGAGGAGGATCCGTTCGGTCCGATGCTTGGTATGGTGTGGGGCTACCCTGGGATTTAGGAGGGCTGAGGAGACGATTGAGATTCTAACCAGACTCGAACCTCTGCTCTCTGCCAAGGATTTAACCAAGGAGGGAAGGTGTCCTGACAGCCCCGTTATTAAACTGGGATTTGAGTATACTATATATAAATATAGTATACTATATACGTATAGATAAACGTTCTTTATCTTTCTTACTCAAACACTTCAGGTTCAATCAATGTCTTTTGCCCTTCCCCATTCCAAGGTCAACGATGTAATTCAATTTTTTTATCAGTGTTTTAAATAATCTCTGTTCTAAAATAGATATAGATATATTGTGTCCTCACTAACCATGACACTTGACAAATGGAAATGATGGCGGGTTGTTTTTTCTTTCCTGTGAGACAGTTCCATGTTGAAATAGGTCTCATGTTCACTGAAGCCTGTCAAGCAGTGCTAATAGTGGATGACTCAGCCATGACTTATCTTTTTTAAATTAAAGAATACTTTTCCAACCAATAAAGGCCTGAAATAAACAAATTAGAGCACAGAGTACAAAGTGGATACAGCCGAGTTCCGCTCAAAAAACTTGTTGAACAAACCCTTACCGGAACACGTCCGGGAGCGTTGTCATGTGTGACAAAGCTGTGTCCCACTTCCTGAGCATTCCTTCTTCCTGGTGTTCCGAGCCATGTACTCCTCACTAGCGTAGTTGTGATGTTACAAATATGGGGATATGAGTCTGTTAAGGTTACTGGTATTTCCTTGTTGAGGTATCATTTTAATTTCAATAAAAACACAATATGTAGTTACATGTAGTCATTTGGCAGATCTCTTTTTGTATCCAAAGCAACTAACAATTAGGCTTGGAATGTAGCAAAGGATACAGTTAATATTGGAGGAACGACAATAAGAAAATCAACACCAGCAACCACTGGACAGTGGAGAGTAGCTATAGGAACCAGGGGCTACGTCGTGTAACCCAGGGGTGTTTGTATCCCAGGGTGTGTGAGCATCTTCTGGGGGGTACAGGTAAGGATTTAGATTAGCTTTGTTATACCTCCCAACAAGGGCCTACATGAGGCAAAACAGGTCGGGAAACATGGAAATATATATCATTTGGATGATATATATTTCCAATACCACAAGTGTATGGATTTCTTATCAGCGGAGGGGGGGCGGGGGGGCTCTGTGGGAAGATCACACCCTCAATCTGATGACAGCGTTAATGTCAGGGTAAGGGAGCTCAACCAACAGCCCTCCGTATGGTTATCCCCCCAGGGGTCCACACGGGCATGGTGGTGGCCGGCGTGGTGGGGCTGAAGATGCCTCGCTACTGTCTGTTCGGAGACACGGTCAACACCGCCTCCAGGATGGAGAGCAATGGAGTAGTGAGTATCAGCCAATCACATTCAATCAAACCCGAGGAGAACCTAGTACGAGCCAATCAGATCGGAACAAAACCGGGTTCCCGGCGGGCTCAATGAGCTGGATAATAGACTTCTTATTTCTTGGGGTTGATGAGCCTGAGCAATTTCTGGAGATGAACAAACGATTGCAGTTTAATACAACACCACTTCCTGTGGTTGATTTCGGCTAAACATTAAATAAAAACACATTTTTTAGGTTGACTTACACAGTCATTTCACTCACAACAAAATATGCCCCAAAAAAACATTCTTTATTAGTTATTATAATACATCCAAGTTAACTTCCTGTAGAGCTGACACCAGCAGGCTTTATATCGAAACTAATAATAATATCATGATATGAGTCAGCATTTAACGTAACAGACCATGGCAGACAGCTGGCGAGCTCCTTCCGAGATTCATTCTTCCTCATACTGAAACCCAAACTGACAACACTTTCAACACAATTATCCAAACCAATATTGAACCATTTTTTTTCTCCACCCGACTGTGTCCACACAGGGTATGCAGATCCACATCAGCCAGACCACCAAAGACCACCTGGAACACGAGCCCTACATCATCGAGGAGAGGGGCAAGATATTTGTAAAGGTAGAGGCACAGAGTCACGGTGTGGAGGACGGTCTAAAGAGACTGCAGTACCCCCTCGGTAAACATCCATCATCTAGATGTTCTTTCACATCAAGATGGCTGGTTACACTAGAA
>NW_028178844.1:10000-12500 GCF_964030765.1 Micromesistius poutassou | reverse complement strand
CCAACCCATGGTATACTAAAACCAACCCATGGTATACTAAAAGCTGCCCCTGGTAGACCACTGAGAAAAGACTCTGTCTGATTTTTGGATTTTTCTCTTTTTCCTCAAAATCAGACAGAGTCCCATAGTTAGTGCACCATGGGTTGCGTTTTTGCAGAATTACAGAAAAGACTCTGTTCAATTACCAAAAGACGTCCCATGGTAGCACAAATTTAAATTGAATTCATCCAGGCTTGGGGTCACTCACTACACTATTCAGTCCGACATGGTGAGCCTTTTCGGACTCACACGCGACGTGTTCCCCCTCCTCTGGAGGGTCCACAGGACCTCCAGGCTTGGGGTCACTCACTGCTCCACTCAGTCCGACATGGTGAGCCTTTTCGGACTCACACACGACGTGTTCCCCCTCCTCTGGAGGGTCCACAGGACCTCCAGGCTTGGGGTCACTCACTACACTATTCAGTCCGACATGGTGAGCCTTTTCGGACTCACACGCGACGTGTTCCCCCTCCTCTGGAGGGTCCACAGGACCTCCAGGCTTGGGGTCACTCACTGCTCCACTCAGTCCGACATGGTGAGCCTTTTCGGACTCACACACGACGTGTTCCCCCTCCTCTGGAGGGTCCACAGGACCTCCAGGCTTGGGGTCACTCACTACACTATTCAGTCCGACATGGTGAGCCTTTTCGGACTCTCACGCGACGTGTTCCCCCTCCTCTGGAGGGTCCACAGGACCTCCAGGCTTGGGGTCACTCACTACACTATTCAGTCCGACATGGTGAGCCTTTTCGGACTCACACACGACGTGTTCCCCCTCCTCTGGAGGGTCCACAGGACCTCCAGGCTTGGGGTCACTCACTACACTATTCAGTCCGACATGGTGAGCCTTTTCGGACTCTCACGCGACGTGTTCCCCCTCCTCTGGAGGGTCCACAGGACCTCCAGGCTTGGGGTCACTCACTACACTATTCAGTCCGACATGGTGAGCCGTTTCGGACTCACACGCGACGTGTTCCCCCTCCTCTGGAGGGTCCTAAAGACCTCCAGGCTTGGGGTCACTCACTACACTATTCAGTCCGACATGGTGAGCCGTGTCGGACTCACACGCGACGTGTTCCCCCTCCTCTGGAGGGTCCTAAAGACCTCCAGGCTTGGGGTCACTCACTACACTATTCAGTCCGACATGGTGAGCCGTGTCGGACTCACACGCGACGTGTTCCCCCTCCTGTGGAGGGTCCTAAACACCTCCAGGCTTGGGGTCACTCACTACACTATTCAGTCCGACATGGTGAGCCGTGTCGGACTCACACGCGACGTGTTCCCCCTCCTCTGGAGGGTCCTAAAGACCTCCAGGCTTGGGGTCACTCACTACACTATTCAGTCCGACATGGTGAGCCGTTTCGGACTCACACGCGACGTGTTCCCCCTCCTCTGGAGGGTCCTAAAGACCTCCAGGCTTGGGGTCACTCACTACACTATTCAGTCCGACATGGTGAGCCGTGTCGGACTCACACGCGACGTGTTCCCCCTCCTCTGGAGGGTCCTAAAGACCTCCAGGCTTGGGGTCACTCACTACACTATTCAGTCCGACATGGTGAGCCGTTTCGGACTCACACGCGACGTGTTCCCCCTCCTCTGGAGGGTCCTAAAGACCTCCAGGCTTGGGGTCACTCACTACACTATTCAGTCCGACATGGTGAGCCGTTTCGGACTCACACGCGACGTGTTCCCCCTCCTCTGGAGGGTCCTAAAGACCTCCAGGCTTGGGGTCACTCACTACACTATTCAGTCCGACATGGTGAGCCTTTTCGGACTCACACGCGACGTGTTCCCCCTCCTCTGGAGGGTCCTAAAGACCTCCAGACTCTGGGCTACTCGCTGCACTATTCAGTCCGACATGGTGAGCCGTTTCGGCCTCACACGCGACGTGTTCCCCCTCCTCTGGAGGGTCCTAAAGACCTCCAGACTCGGGGCTACTCACTACACTATTCAGTCCGACATGGTGAGCCGTTTCGGCCTCACACGCGACGTGTTCCCCCTCCTCTGGAGCCTCCAGAAGACCTCCAGGCCGTTCTCTGCCTTCTTCCCCTGGAGCCCCCCTTACACACGGGATGGGCTATGTCCTTCCAACACAGGGGTCAAACGTGTAGTAGGCGAAGCCCAGAGTTTTACAGGCTGCAGACTGCTATTTTTCTTGTTTTCGGTACCCATGGTATAAAAACCCGAAAATCCCAACCCATGGTAGACCAAAACCAACCCATGGTATACTAAAACCAACCCATGGTATACTAAAAGCTGCCCCTGGTAGACCACGGAGAAAAGACTCTGTCTGATTTTCGATTCTCTCTTTTTCTCAAAATCAGACAGAGTCCCAGAGTTAGTGCACCATGGGTTGCGTTTTAGGAGATTTACAGAAAAGACTCTGTTAAATTTCCAAAACACGTCCCATGGTAGTTTAAATGGACTTTGTGGTTTCTTTAGTTCATCCAGGCTCAGGGGG
>NW_028178845.1:0-1000 GCF_964030765.1 Micromesistius poutassou | reverse complement strand
CTCCCACTCTCCCTGACCTCTACTGGGACCCTCCCCACTCTCTCTAACCCTAACCCTTCAACCTCCCTCTCACCTCTCTGCCCTCTCCAGGGATTGAGAGGTGGATAGGAGGTCAGAGTATGCCTAGTCCGGCAGGGGAGAATGGCGCGGTAACCACCGCACGTCTCTTTATCTCTGACCCTTCCCACTCTCCCTGACCTCTACTGGGACCCTACCCACTCTCCCTGACCTCTACTGGGACCCTTCCCACTCTCTCTAACTCTCTCTAACTCTCTCTAACTCTCTCTCTAACTCTCTCTAACTCTCTCTAACTCTCTCTCTCTAACTCTATCTCTCTCTATCTCTCTCTAACTCTCTCTCTCTATCTCTCTCTATCTCTCTCTAACTCTCTCTAACTCTCTCTCTCTAACTCTCTCTCTCTCTCACTCTCTCTAACTCTCTCTCTCTCACTCTCTCTCTCTAACTCTCTCTCTCTCTCTCTCTCTCTCTCTCTCTCTCCCTGACCTCTACTGGGACCCTTCCCACTCTCTCTAACTCTCTCTAACTCTCTCTAACTCTCTCTCTCTAACTCTCTCTCTAACTCTCTATCTCTCTCTAACTCTCTCACTCTCTCTCACTCTCTCTAACTCTCTCTCACTCTCTCTAACTCTCTCACTCTCTCTAACTCTCTCTCTCTAACTCTCTCTCTCTCTCTCTCTCTCTCTCTCTCTCTCTCTCCCTGACCTCTACTGGGACCCTTCCCACTCTCTCTAACTCTCTCTAACTCTCTCTCTCTCTCTCTCTCTCTCTCTCTCTCTCTCTCTCTCTCTCTCTCTCTCTCTCCCTGACCTCTACTGGGACCCTTCCCACTCTCTCTAACTCTCTCTTTCTATCTCTCTCTCTCTCTCTCTCTCTCTCTCTCTCTCTCTCTCTCTCTCTCTCTCTCTCTCCCTGACCTCTACTGGGACCCTTCCCACTCTCTCTAACTCTCTAACTCTCTCTCTCTCTCTCTCTCTAACTC
>NW_028178846.1:0-4801 GCF_964030765.1 Micromesistius poutassou | reverse complement strand
TGCTAGTCCACTGTATCATATAATCCTGACAGTACAATAATGCATTACATGTTAACAACTAGGTTGTATACATAAAATAATAACCATGAACAAACCGCAGAACAGAGTTATTGGTCAGCGTATCAGCCAATCATCTGACGTGTGTGTGTGTGTGTGTGTGTGTGTGTGTGTTCTCAGCCTCTTCATGTCAGAACCTGTCGATGCGAAGGCGTCACACAAAACCAGCGAGGACCCGCCGGCCTCCTCACCCACAAGATCAGCAGCACCGTAACGTACCACTACCACCAGGACCCCCACACGCCCCCGCCCCCGGGCCCGTCCCGGTCCGACACGGGGGGGGGTGATCCCCACTGTCCCCTCCGCCGGCCCCCACCTCCCCCTCACCGGCCCCTCGCCCCTGGTCCTCCTCCTCCCCTGGCTGGGCGCCAGACCAGAGGCTCTGGCCAAGTACCGGGCGCTGTACCTGGGCCGGGGCATGGACGTGCTGACGGTGGAGAGCAGCGTGTGGCTCTTCCTGTGGCCCCGCTGGGGGCTGGCGTACGGGCGCGACGTGCTGCGGCTGCTGGAGCGGCCCTGGCTGCAGCGGCGCCCCCTGCTGGTCCACGCCTGCTCCATCGGCGGATACACCTTCTCCATGATGCTCAGCCACCTGGCCCAGGGCCCCGAGCGGTACGCCCGCCTCGCCGCCAGGGTCCGGGGCCACGTCTACGACAGCATGGTGGCGGGCAGCCTGGAGCACATGGCCACGGGTGAGGAGGAGGGCCGACCGACCAATGAGGGGGGGGGGGGGGGGCGGGGCGGGCTCTGGGTGGGCGGGCTCTGGGTACTTTGGGGTTTGATACGCGCGTTGAGCCGCTGAGACTTTAATGCCCCGTCCGAGCCACCCTTGGGTGAGAACAAAACGTCCCCATTGGGGTAATCCCTCTGGCTGGGTTGCTCAGTCTGGAGAAATGTTCAACCGTGTCAACTGGGGGTCAAATCGACCAAACGGGAACAAAGCAAGGTTAGAGCGGGGACTAGTGTCTCTTATCAGAGCACTGATACATACTGATGGTATCACCCTAAACAAGCAACGTCAGCCAAAGGTTATGGCAGGCGGGATATTTGTTTAGCCAACTCTGTTCTGTCTTGCAGTAAGTATCAGATGAACTGACTTTTATGCATCATTATAAAGGAGTGATCTTGATCAAAATGAAAATAAGATACTACTGTGGCCAGAGCAGCTGGAATGCCTGGAGGCACAACCAGAACATCACGTGTGATCTCTCCTGGCGGGGAGGTCAGCTGCTGTATTGTGAAGTTTCAAGCCAACATGTGTCACAGTGACTTGCTTAATACAGAGTCCAAAATAAATGAAGATATTAAATGTTCTCCTCTGGCTGAAGAATATTAATCTTGGATACAAAACCAGTCACATCATTCTAATCCAGCTTCAACATAGTAGCAGGAAAGAGGTTGAATTTGTAAATTAAGCCTTAAATTGGGGTCTACAGTTAGAGACTGTAGAGACTTACTATGATCAAGGTCAATACAAATAGAGTATCACAGGTTGTTATGTCCTCTTCTCTGTATCCTCTCTTGGTTCTAAATGTGCTCATGGTTCAGCCTGGCTCTCACTTTGAAGGTTAGCATTATAAAATTGTAGCTTTGTCTTTCATATCACTCAGAGTGATATCTGAGTGTCAGACTGAAGTAGCCTTGAACTCAAACCGTGTTACTGCTGACCTTTCTCTCCCTCTCAAATTCAAGGTTTGAGATTTTCAAAATGCAGACTTTTTTTAATAACATTTTTTATAATTTTTTTAAACATTTTTATTGTTATAACAACAATCACTCCTTCACCCTCTCTTTCTTCGGTCTTGGGCCTCTCTCTCTCCCTCCCTCTCTCACTCTCTCCCTCTTCGGTCTTGGGCCTCTCTCTCTCTCTCCCTCCATACCTCTCCCCATCTCCCTCCCTCTCTCTCCCTCGGGCCTCTGTCTCTCTTTCCCTCCCTCTCCTTCTCTCCCTCTCTCCTTCTCTCCCTCCCTCCCTCCCTCTCCCTCTTCCTTTCGGGCCTCTGTCTCCCTCCCTCTCTCCCTCCCTCCCTTCCTCTCCCTCTCCCTGGCCTCCCCCTCTCCCCCTCTCCCTCCCTCTCCCTCCCCCTCTCTCTCTCCTTCTCCCCCTCTCTCCCCCTCTCCCCCCCTCCCCAGGCCTGGGTAAGACTCTGTTTCCCCGTCTGGAGGTCCTGGTGAGGAACGCCGCCCTGTTCTTCTTCTGGCTCTTCCGGAGCCACACGGCCGACTTCTACGACAGCGGCGTGCACGTGTTCCGCAACAACCCTGTGCACGCGCCGGCGCTCTTCTTCTTCTGCGACAACGACGTCATGTGTGACCCGGTCGCCATGGAGACGGTGATCGAGCTCTGGAGGGGGCGGGGCGTGGCGGTGGACCGCCGCCGCTGGGCCACCTCCGTGCACGCCGCCCACCTGCGGTGCCACCGCGAGGAGTACCTCGCCGCGCTGGACGCCTTCCTCAGCTCGCTGCCGACAGCACTGGGGGAGGCCCGCGAACTCTGACCTCTGACCTCTGACCTCTCTGGCCGCGTGTGCTAGTGGACTGTGTAGTGGCGGACTGTGGTCAGACACGATCGACGCACAAACACAGGGAACGCCGGAAGTCAAATGCTGTGTGATCAGTCGAAGGGGGTCGGCTTAGCTCAGGAGGTAGTGCAGGTTGGCTGGTAACTGGAAGGTTGCTAGTTCGATCCCCGGCTCCTCCTAGCTGAGACAGGGTTAGACACCTCACCCTAATTTCTTCAGATGAGCTGGCTGTCACCTTGCATGCTTAACGCTGTGAATGTGTGCATTAAACCTTGTATGTCGCTTTGGGTAAAAGCGTCTGCTAAATGCCCTCAATGAAGAACGGGAAGTTTTGGTATGCTGTCTCAATCAACATGGCGTCTGTATCCGCTCCCATGGAGTAACCACGTGCATTCGGATCGATACATGAACAATGCAAACTAAAAAGTTATGCAAACACAGACCTTCAGTTGCTAGGTTCTCTGTCCCTTTTTTGTATCCGTTTGTATCCGTTATGCAAAGTATAAACCACTGAAGTTTCAACTATTTATTTGTATTGTATTTAACATAGATCATTTTAATTTAATATTTATATGCAAACCCAGGCAGTACAATTTCCATCAGTGGCCAGTGTTGCGTTATGGTATTTAACTTACTTATTTTTCAGTGCATGACAAAGGGTCTTTTGAGTGGAACTTTTAAGTTTGTGTGTTTGGTAACACTTTACAATAAGGGTACATTATAAGTATGAAGTAAAATTACTTAATGCAGTTATAAACCTATTCCAACGGGTCAAACTCATCAACTGTCATTTAGTCATGATATAGTAATATGTATGTCTGCTTAGTTTGCACTGAGAAAAATAGAAATTGCATACTTTTTGCTACAGTTTCTGCGTGAATATGGGGCAAAACACATCAAATTGTTTTAATTCCTTGACAAAGTTGCACATCCACAAATCAGTTTGTGAATTCATGCAATGAGAGTTGCATACCAGTAGAATACTTTCTCACAAATAAAAAAATATTTTGCTTGAATCTACAGAAGAGGATTCGTTTATTGTTGTTTGTTGTTTATTGTTGTTCTTTCAATCTGATCGGTTGCAAAAGATATATATTTTTTCGAGCAAAATGCTAAACCTACGGGCATGTTTTGAACATACGTCATTCAGATGACGTATGATGAAGATGAAGTCTTTTTTTTTCGACCAGTGATTATACTGCCTTATTCTACTTTGTTTAAGAATGCTTGATTTTGATTGGCTGGGAGGAGGGCATTAACCTGGCAGGTTGCCCGCTGACTTGTCGGTTGTAGGCTACTTGCTGCTGACTGAGTGAGCACAGCGTCAAATAGTAGATCAATACGCTAGTATATTTTTCTATCACAGAAATGTCAAACATGAGGTCCATTGTAAAAATAAACCTTGTTTAAAAAAGTTTCTAAAATGTGTCAGAAATCTATCAGAGGGTCAGTTTATACATTTAATAAGCATGCAATACGAATAAGAAAAAGCATATTATTAAAGTATTTGAATTGTTTTATTATGTTGGCAAGCAAGGATAGAATAAACGGGATAATCACCGAGAGGCAGGGCAATAAACAGTTTGATATTCCCGGCTCGTGGAAGGTTACCGCCCGAGACGAAGTCGTCCACGAGCCGGGCATATCAAACTGTTTATTGCCCTGCCTCTCGGTGATTATCCCTTACCTAATGGAGGGGGTTCTGTGATCGCGGACTTAGGTCTGTATTGGGTCAGAAAGCCCCACTGATCAATGTTTTCTGATAAATTTGCAGCCCTGGACCGAGGCAAACAAATCCTAAAAATAAGAATTCCAGAAAAAGGAAATATGATATCAAAATCAACATGCATGTCTATTGCTCACTTCTCCGACCATTTAACATTTGTCAATACAGTCCCCGGCAAAGCGGCTGGAAGTGTTGCCTTAAAGTGTCAGTGTGCAGACTGAACCTCCTCATGTCCCTGGGCAGCGGTCAGCAGGTGCTCAGCTTGTCCGTGTTGATCAGTAACTCGTCCAGGTACACCTGGACCTTCATCAGACTCACGTAGACGTGGCTTTCTGAGAAGCCGCTGTACGCCCGCCCCTCTCCGGTCCGGGCGTGGTGGTCCGCGGCGGGGAGGCAGTTCAGGGTCTCGGCCAGGAAGCGCACGTAGCCGTTCAGGCAGGAGACGTCGGCCTCGATCTGGCCCTGGGGCCCCGATGCGGGTTCCTGGAGCTGGGCC
>NW_028178847.1:0-15150 GCF_964030765.1 Micromesistius poutassou | reverse complement strand
ATATAATAACCTATATAACATAAGGGAGTTATAAATAATAAATAAAAATAAATAAAATAATAATAGCTACTTTACAGATTTTCCTTGTAAGTGAAGTCAAGCAAAACAAAGAAAAGAACAGAATAAAAGCTGAGAACTTCAATGATGGCGAACAACGTGTTAACTAGCGCAGTGTGGACACGGGCGACCTCTAGTGGACGACCGAGGGATGGACGCACGAAACGCACGAAACAGCCGGGATGGAAGCGAACGGGGAGCACCTGGGCGTAGTTGAGTTCCAGTGGGAAACTATGGACAGGGGCCTCATGTACAAAGCTTGCTTACGCACAAAAAAGCTGCGAAAGCAACTTCTCACGCAAACGTTCGGATGTACAAAGACTGACTTGACGTGAGAAAGTGCGGTTCTCCACGCAAACTAAATGCCTGGCTTACGCACATTTCTGCTGCATTTTGTCAGTTGGCGGCACATAGAGGCAATGCAGCGCAACAACATTAAGCCTACGAGATCACGAGTCATGAAGTAATATTGCAATATGAGGCGAGTTCAAAGTGGATTTGAACGTCGGAATGCGTGATCTTAAATGCGCTTCAATCATGCGTTATTGTTGTCGAGACGCATAATGTGACACTGTTGTTAGGCTAAACTTAAACAGACCCATAAAACTAAATTGTCAATATTGGAATTAAAAGGAAGCCCCAGCAATATTATTTTCAGTGATGGGTTGTTTATTAAACGTTACATATTTTCCGGACCACGCATGACACATTATCTCTCTTCACACATTTGTTGTGAAATTCTTGACTATATTGCAATATTATTATGTGATGTTGAGTGGAGTAAGCACAAGCCATTGTTAGTTAAAATCAATCCATCAATGAACCAGTCGGCCAATTTCGAATTATGTACATATTATTGACACATTGGGTGTATGGATACAACCTATCGTCAGCATGCATCCAAACAAATGAGAATATAAAAGCATGCGCAAAATGTGCCGATAGGTTGACAATGGCAGTGTTGGCCTTGTTAGAAGATGGTCGCATTCAAAATGAACGGGTGTTCCGCGACTATTATGATTTTTTAGTCAAAAAAGAGCCGATCCCAAATCACAGCTGCCACCCTTTGCTCAAATAGGGCGAGCTCCCAGACTCCGCCCCGCTGCGCTCTGACCCACGCTTCTCCGGTAGGTAGAGACCTTTCTTTTTACGTCCACCTTGATGTCCGACCACTTTTTTTTAATAAACCTCATTGACCGACTTGGCAACGTTTACCCACGCCAGTTTTTTGCTTTTGGTGCTGATTCCGGAGGAAAGAGAGCCAAACAAGATCTTATTTCTGGCCTCTACCTCCGAAATCAGCACCTCCACCTCGCATTCACTAAAGTTTTTTTCTCTTCCTTTCTCCATGTTCTCCTTTCTCCTAACGAGCGCACTACTGCAGGCCTATGTATACGAATTAGCATATTAAATGAGGGAGGAGACTGGGCGGAGAGACGGGCTCGTGCATGTGCGCTCAATTTCACGTTAATTGGGATGTACAAAGAGAATCTGCGTGAAATCGTGCTTACGCGCAAGGATTGATACATCCGGATTTATTTGTGCGCAGCAGCTTTCCAGATTTTGGCGTCCGCAAAGTTTTAGTCAGAAATCCACGCAAGTCTTTGTACATGAGGCCCCTGGACGGGCCGAGGCCCGCCTCATTGTCCGTCTTGCCCGTCCAATCAGAGGGCTTTCCTTCGTTTACGTTCACCTGCTGAAAAAAGCCGCGCAAGTCTGCGCTCCGCTGAGAGCTCCAGAATCAGTCACGTCGCGAACAGTCGGCAGCTCCTCCTGAGCGTCGCTGTGAGAGCCCTCCCACGATACAAATATAAGAAATAAAGAAACACAGCCGTTAGACATGAGGCCTGTCTGTCGGTCGAGGAGGTCTCTCTCTCTCTCTCTCTCTCTCTCTCTCTCTCTCTCTCTCTCTCTCTCTCTCTCTCTCTCTCTCTCTCTCTCTCTCTCTCTCGCTCTCTCTCTCTATGCAGTTTTGCGCCGGTTTAAAAAATGTCCGCGCAATTTGTCAGCTGTGATCAAATGCCTTTAATAAATTCCACCTGTATGTCATAAATATAACATGCCTTTGATTGATGTTGTTGTATGGTGCTAATCTAATCTAGGCTTATCTTATTTTCAATCAAATTGGCTTTGCCCGTCCGTTTTTTTTTCTGTGCCCACCCATGTGGACATTTCTGGCTACGCTACTGAGTTGGAGTCAGTAGGCCTGGTTAAAACTTATTAAAGATTTAGCTTTTCATTTCCACTCGTATTCCTGAAAGGTATGTGTCTCGGTTGACGTTAATGACACAAAAAAAAGTGAAATTCTGAAATAAATGAAGTCGATTTGACTGCCTATACCGATATCATTTTCTTTATTATCAGACACGTATATTCTTTACGCACAGCAAATTATGATCCATGTTTGTTTTCAAGTTAATTAGGGCAGGTAATTGCTCGTGCTTATTAGTGTGTGTGTGTGTGTGTGTGTGTGTGTGTGTGTGTGTGTGTGTGTGTGTGTGTGTGTGTGTGTGTGTGTGTGTGTGTGTGTGTGTGTGTGAGACACTATGTGAGTGTGCGTGTGTGCGTGCGTGCGTGCGTGCGTTGTTTAAAGCAGCGGTCTGACTATTATTATGAAACGGCTGGATGACGCGAATGACCAATCAGAAACGCGTATCCATCGAAGACACGTTAATGTACATTCTGACCCCCCGGGGCGCAGCCTATAAGTACCTCACCGCTCCCGCTCTTGTGCGCGTTGGAAACTTCTCGCGCCCCTGCGTTACAATATGGTTTGAGACGGATCTGCTTTATTTAACGTATTTTATTTAACGTATTTAATCGGTTTTTTTGACCCTGCGCCTTGACCCTGCTCGGACTGTTTTTACCGCGTCCCGCCGCCTCGAGGCGCCAGATACCGCCGCGATGCCCAACGTCACGCATACGCGGCAATGCGCGTGGCTGCTGCTTGCGGCGACGAACGGGAGCGAGCACGGCGACCGCGACGATGGCGAGGACGAGGACCGGCGCCTGGACGCGGCCTCGTGCCTCTTCCTCGCCATCGTGCCCCAGGAGGGCGCCACGCGCCCGCTCGCCGCCCTCTTCTCCGGCCTCGTGCTGCTGTCGCTGCTCGTGAACGGCGTGGCGCTGCACGCCCTCGGGCGCTCGCGCGCGCTGCTGGCGTGGCAGCCGCGCTTCGACCTGCTGAGGAACCTGATCCTGAGCGACCTGCTGCAGACCGCCCTGCTGGGGCCCCCCCTCGTCTACTCGCTGCTGCGCAGGCGCACCATGGGCTTCCACCTGTGGTGCCACCTGCAGTACTTCCTGGGCACCGCCACCATCGCGTGCAGCCTGCTCACCATCACGGGCATGGCGCTCGAGCGCTACCTGTACGTGTGCGAGGCGATCCGCTACCTGTCCATCCTGACGCCGCGGCGCAGGCGCCTGGCGCTGGCGCTGATCTGGGCGGTGTCCGTGGGGCTGGGCGTCACGTGCGTGGCGCTGCTGCGGCTGGGCCGCGAGCGCGGCGACGACGACGACGGGACGCGCGGCGTCACCGCGGGACTCGTGTGCGAGCCGGACACCGTGGAGCGGCAGATGGGCTTCCCGCGCGCCTCCGCCGTGTTCCGCAAGCTGATGTGCGTGCTGCTGCTGCTGCTCTGCGTGCTGGCGCACGCCTTCGCGTACCTGCGCATGTACCGCGACGCGCTCAACGCGGTGGCGCCCTTCAGCGCGGCGAACACGCGCGCGCGCAAGACGGTGCTCTTCTACTGCGGCATGCTGCTGTTCCAGCTGCTGCCCGTGCTGCTGAAGGGCGCGTCGGACGCGCTGTGGGAGCTCGAGGGCACCGACGCCGCCATGCTGCACGGCAGCGACCCGCGCGCGCCCTCCGCGCCCGCGGTGCTGCTGCACATGGCGCTGGTGGCCATGACGCTCGTGCCGCCCTGCATCAACCCGCTCGTGTACGGCATGCGCAACAGGGAGGTGCGGCAGGTGCTGCTGGCCCCGGTCACGCGCTGCCGCGGCGGCGCCGCTGCTGCCGCCGCTGATGCTGCTGGGAGAGCGGCGGCCGCGGAACCGTTCGCGGCCGAGGAAAGGCGCGCACGCGGCGCGCGGAGAGAGCTCACGCCCCCCATGCAGGAGGTCACGCACGAGCTGCCCGGGCAGCTCGTGCGTGAGTGACCTCCTGCACGGGGGCCGCGTGCGTGGGGGCGGGGCTGGCGGGGGAGCGGGGGAGCGGGGGAGCGGCGGGAGGGCAAGAGGGACGCGAGGGACTCTGAACGTCCCGCGTGGCGTGTGAGTTGGCTCTGGAGCCGTTATATGCGCAAAGTGAACTGTCGTCTTCGTCTTCATCACCATCACCATCATCACCATCATCACCATCATTATCATCATCATCACCATCATCATCATCATCATCATCATCATCATCATCATCACCATCATCATCATCATACTAAGTTTACAGTTTAGCGTTTAAATATCACACACATGGATCCAGGATCAGGCCCGTATTAGCGCAATGCGCCCCCTATACCCCAACCCCCCCAACCCCAACACGTTCCGTCCCCCTGCCAAAGTAATCAGACATAAGCAAGGGGATTTCTCAAATGTAATTTACTAACTTGTCCAACTAACATACACGCAGGCATGTGATCAGTGCGCAATATGGTCAATGGTCTCAATTCAAAATGTCTATCAATTCGAAAAGCACATGCAGCACTCGGATCAAAATGTAAAAAAAATCTTATTTTCGTTTTTTTACCCTTTTGGTCTCCCTGCTCATTAGAGGCGAGTCACTCCTTCTATATCTCCAGCGGCATTTTCGTACTTCTCACACTGATCCCCCTCTGCGATGCCGCGTAAGGACGCGGTGCCCCCAAAACGACGTTCTGCGTTGTCTAAAGTTATGTCACGCAGTTTGCAAAGTCTCAGTAGTGGCCTTGAGCCTGGTTTTAGTATATGCGCTATCCCAAACGTTTGTCATAATCGCGGTCTCCAATTATCAAGCTGAGCGTTTGCGCATTTGCGCGCACTTGTGGACCAAATCGATTCTGACAGATTGGGGAGGGGAGTGACAGACAGTGGTCATCTTGATTTATTTATTATTATTATTATTATTATTATTATTATTGTTATTTTTGTTATTTTAGAAAAGAGTAATATATGGTCTTTCAACTATTTCAAGTGAATAATAGCCTTATGGATAATCCGGCCCTGTCCTGGATTTGGATTGATGTGTGAACGAAACGATTCAACTGAACGAAACGAAACGAGTTGATGTTTTCAGAAAATTCTCCCCCAGGTTCTCACTTGCATCACACCCTATACACGCAATATAACATTTACATATCTTCATTAATTTTTTTCCACCCAGACACACGCATCTGCTCGCATACACGCACGCATGCATGCTCGCACAAACACGCGTGTACACACACACACACACACGCACACGCGTGCACACGCACGCGCACGCACGAGCACACACGAACACACACATACACACACACACACACACACACACACACACACACACACACACATCCCTTCATTTTTATGTTGTGTTTTATTTATTACGAGCTGTCCAGACCTTTACGCATGTATTTTTAGTACATTAGTACTTTCAGTACATTTTTTGTACTATTTTCAGTACATTTGTGTTCGTATTTTCTTTCTGTATATAGGCTGTGCCTTTGTATATCCGTTGTATATTTGTCTAATCTGGTCACGCTTGTGTATTTGTTATTTGTACCTTTATTCCTGTTGTAGCCTCTGGGACCAGATCAATATTGTAAATAAGAAACTGTTCTTAATGTTTTATCTCGAAAAATAAAGGTTAAATAAAAATAAAAATAAATGATGTCATGACATTATTAACATGTTCAAGTATGTTATTAAAAAGTGATTGCTATTTATAAGTGGTTATGTTAATTGTATTTTTGTATGCAGTCCAAAGGTATTCCTACTTGTTATTGTTCAGTTAATTACATCATTCGCACACACACACGCACGCACACGCACGCACACACACACACACACACACACACACACACACACACACACACACACACACACACACACACACACACACACACACACACACACACACAGTTTATTAAGCATATTAAAAACAATAAGATTGTCTCTGATAATGTTCACTTGTGAATAAAAACAGTTAATAAAAACAACAAACCTTGAAGATCTGTTTTATTTACAGGTTTCCATGGGGGGACACACCCAGGCATGAAGGCACGCACACACACACACACACACACACACACACACACACACACACACACACACACACACACACACACACACACACACACACACACCCCCACCGCGCCCACTTCTCTTAATTAGTTCCCACATGTTTATTAATAGTAATAGTTGACACCTTGACACCCTGCTCTAGCGCCTGCAGGGAGTCCGGTGCTGCCGGAGACGGAACTATAGAGCAGCTTCCCTCTGAGCGGCGGGCTTCTGCAGCAGCCTTCCAGCTCGAGCATGTCAAACAGGTTGTGTTCACAAACACACAAACACACAAACACACCCCCCGCAGCGTTCTACCCGTCCTGTTTACTAACATATCGGTTCTCGTGCCACTGGGTGTCATTAGACATGGATGGGCGTGGTGGGTTCACCTTTTCAGGGTCAGTTTCCCTCCTGATGTAACGTACTACGTACTGCCATCCCTTATTATGGTTACTGAGCTGCTGTGATGCCTTGATTCACCCTTAGGGATGAATAAACATACCTATAGATCTATCTACACACGCACGCGCACATGCACACACACACACACACACACACACACACACACACACACACACACAAACGTACACGTTTTAACACTCACACGTACACATGTTCAGACACACACACACACACACACACACACACACACACACAAACGTACACATTTTAACACTCACACGTACACATGTTCAGACACACACGTACACATACACACACTCACATAGTCACACACATAGTGTCACACACACACACACACACACACACACACAAACGTACACACGCACATACACATTTTAACACTCACACGTACACATATTCAGACACACACGTACACGTACACACACACTCACATAGTCACACACATATTCACACACACACACACACACACACACACACACACACTTTATAAGGAGAAGTAGAGGGAGCAAAGATACAATTCAAGTATGCATTAGAGAGAAGCTATAAAAAACGACAAGAGGAATTGTTCCCTGAAATAGGGAACTACATATCCCAATGTATTTATGTGCAGTCATCATTTGTAGGCTTACACATTCATACAGACTGGGCTGATATGGAAACAATCTACAGGCTGTCTGATGTGTTGATCTCTGGTTACTGCAGCTGCCCTCCACTGCGCTCTCCGTCCAGATGTTCTGTTGGCTCCTGGAGTTATTCTCCACTGTGCTCTACACTTTGTTCGAAGCGTCTCCTATTGTGATTACAGGCATTGTAAATAATGCCAAGCATGTATTTGCATGGGTTTGAATACCAGACCTCCATTGTTCCTCGATGAGACAAAGCTGCCCCCGTTCTACAGGACTTTAAAATAAAGTATATTAAGGGTAGGAGAGGAGGGATCAGGAGAGGAGCCTGCTGTTATTGGTTTAATGTGTGGTATGCTGTGGCAACCCAGCCTCGGCAATTAGCCAAATGGAGAGCACCTGAGTAACAGGTGGCAAAGCAGGGCTTAAATAGCCTGCTTCTCCGCTCATTCAGGGCTCTCCCAGCCACGGGGCTCACAGGCGGAGAGACCGGTCCTGCCGATTGACGGGACCGTCAATTCCACCCAGTTTTGATTATTTCTGGTAAAAGACTTTTCATTTGCAATAAACATGCCTTTTTGGCTTTTTGGCACTCCTACATCGTGTCCTGATTCGAGCGAGGCGGTTCACCCCCCAAGGCGGGTTGCCACAATGCGCAAAGGGAAGGGAACCAACAGATGAAGGGGACCACTGTGTTGTCTTTGAAATGTGGGTGAGAAAGGGAAGGAAGCCGAGTTAAAAACAGAAGTACATAACAGCCCTACTCGCACCACCACCACCACCACCACCACCACCGCCGCCGCCGTTTGTGTTGTAGTCGGAGGGAACTGAGCTTCAGAACTGAGTCAGATACATGCACAGTGCACGAGTGAGTTCGTTCAGCCAAACAGGTTTCTGACACACAGGAGACGGTACTCTTTACACCTCACCAAAGTGTTTCCACCTCCCGGATCCAACGAGATACAGGTGAGATATCACTGTTCTCTCTCTGTTTGCTTTGATTTAATTTGACATTTAGACGCTCTCTATCCAAGACTTCCAGGTGAGGCTGATGCGTGCACATTCTTCAGAACAACCGCACTCACTGTATAGCAGCTGATGCTTTGTTTCTGATTCAAACCAGAAGCTAGTATTTAATAACTATCTTTTTCAATGAATATTATTGAATTATTCAATGATTATTTTACATTGCAATCCAGCACAGGTGAGTTCCTCTATAGCTGTTGTTTTGGTTGTTAGGACGATAATGAAAAGAGCATTACCTTAAGGACATTAAACCACACTCACACCGCACAAAGCCTGCAGTGTAGTTTGGAGCGAACCTAGCCAGCCCTGATCCAGTTGTTCTGGGTTAACTGGTTGACCTGAACGTGAAGCGCACCGTCGGTGCGTATAGCAGTAAAACACGCCCTGGAACCGATCAGCATTGCTTTAAAACACTTCCAGCCGCCGGTAAAGGAAATCTCAAAACACAGGTCGACAAATCGGTTTCTCACCGGCGTGTCTGCGGTCCGCCTGACGCGTACCTTAAACCCTAAACCTTAACTCAGCCTTAACCTCAACCTTAACTTAAATCAGGAGCTGCCCTGGATAAAAGCGTCAGCTAAATGACTAAACAGTGACTAGTGAATAGCGACAGTTTTACTGACAGGTGTACTTGTGTCCATACAGCGCCGATGGATTGCAGCGCGCCCCAGATGCGTCCCTCACGCCGGGGGGGGGCGCCGCAGGGTGAACCCCAGGGGTCCACCCCCCGGTGTTCTGACCACACTCTGGTGTTCCTGTGTGAGTTCCGTCCGTCGCCCGGCGCCCCTCCTACGGCCGCCGCCGCCGACCTCCTCCTCCTCCTCCACCACCACGCCGCGGGGAGTTCTCAGTTCGATCCGGAGTTTGGGCGGTCGGGAGGCCCGGAGTCCGTGGTGGTGGTGACGCTGCCGGCCCGGTGCAGCATCCAGCAGCTGAGGCTCAGGCTGTGTGTGAAGGTAGGGAAGGGGAAGGCCGCTCAGGGTGGGTGTCATGGGGTCGTGGGCTGGAGGTGGCGGGGATGGGGGAGGTGGTGATGTGGGAGGGGGGGTTATTATGGAGGTGGTGGTGGTGGGACGGTGGGGTAGAGTTGAGTTGGAGTTTATGATGGTGGTGATGGTAATGATGATGATAATGATGATTATGAGAGAGGAATGGGGTGGTGTTGTGCTAGTGGGGTGGAGGTAGGAGGGAAAGTGATGACGATGGCAGTGGGGTGGAGACGACGCCGGGTATGAAGAAGTTGGTGATGACGTATGTACATCGTGTTCGTACATCAATGATTATATACATCGTACGCATGCCGTGATAGAGGCGACGGGGCCGAATCCGACATTAAGGGGCCGACGACGGTTTTCGGATTGTGACGATGCGTTGACATTGATGACATAGATGGTGAGATGTGATCGGGGGGCTGTGATATAGCTAGCTACTCATTTCCTCTGCTTCATTTCTTTTCTGCAGGCGCAGGAGCAGAGATGCCACCCTAACCCCCTGGGCCTCCTGGACCCCGAGCAGCACCTCCTGCTGTACGCCCGTGGCCAGGAGTGGTACGAGATGTACGACGACTGCCAGGTGCTCAGGACCCTGGGCGTCCCCTGGGCCCGCAGCGCCGACGGGCGCCTGGCGGCTAGGATCGTGGTGACGCCCGTGACGGCGGCGGCGGCCGCCGACGACGACGACGACGACGAGCGACAGCGGCAGCGGGCCCTCCTGGCCACTCTGATTGGCCATGACCTGGACCGGGAGGTGACCAATCGGCTCGGAGAGCTCATGGTCACCCGGAGGAAGCTGGCGTCTCCACGGCGACAGGAGCTGAAGCTGCGCGACGACGTGGTCTACGCCACGGAGCCGTGGACCACGACCGCCCCGCTGCCCCGAGACCTGCAGCCCCACGAGGGCCGGAGCCGGAAGGTCACTCTGCACTACCTGCAGAAGCTCAGCTTCAGCATGGAGGTGAATCTCTCCATCACACCGCGGCTGCTCCTGGAGCTCTGTAACGAGGTGATGGCCGACCAGGGCCTGGAGTGCCAGCCTTCGGACAGCCTGGTCCTAAAGGTGACCGGACGGGAGGAGTTCCTATCAGGCGACTTCCGACTCCTGGATTTCCTTTGGGTCAGGAAGTGCCTGAAGAGCAGCCAAGACCTGCACTTGTCGGTCGTCCCCGTGGCCCAGCTCCCCGTGGAGGCCGTACGGCTGGAGGACTGGCCCCTGGTGGACAGCTTCACGGGCCAGTCCAGCTCCCACCACGACCTCCGCCTGGAGGGGAAGGACTTGGACGACATATTCATGATCTCCTTGTGGGACTGCGACAGGAGGTTCAGGTTCAAACTCACCGGCATTGACGTCCCAAAGCTTCCGGCCAAAGCGCCCCCGTCCGTCTATGTGGAGGCCTCCATCATTTACGGCAACAAGGTCCTCCTGTCCGTCGCCTCGACGACCAAGTCCTTTGCAGACGAAGTGCTGTGGAACGAGTGGCTGGAGTTCAGTGTCCAGCTCAGCGACCTGCCTCGCGGCGCCAAGCTGGGGCTGACCGTGAATGCCGGTAGTAACGAAACCGCCTCGGACCACCACCAGCAGAAGGGCAAGGGCGGGACGCTGTTCTTCGTCAACCTCCTGCTCATCGACCACAGGTCTGTCACCTCTTCTCTCTGGGGTGGAGAGAAGTGCCGTCTTACCGTATGCAAAGTCTGCGGTCTCGATGACTGCATTGTAAAGGAGGAAGCAGACGTGTGTCCTTCTATAAGTAGCATAACGGCACAAACTGAAACTCATGAATCAACATCTGTCGGTTTGTTCCTCCTTGTGGGTCTCGCTTCCCCCCCCCCGTGCGAAACACAGGGTTATATTCTATATCTGATTGGTTCCCAAACGTTGTATATTGAGCGTATACACACAGCTATGACGCCCGTTCAGTTTACAGAGTTCAGTATCACTCCGCGCCTAACTCTAACTGTTGTTTATGTATATATAAAAGCGATAGCATAGTTCACTGAAGCCTAAAAAACATGTTGATTGCTGGAGAGGGTGGAAATGTTGTAAAGCAATAGGCACACGGTCGGCAATTTAGCCTACTATCGAGTTCGAGTGAACTCGTTAGAAGGCTAAATTGCCGGCGAACCAAGCTACCGTCTTTAGCCTAGCCTTCTCTCTGAAGGACGCTACAGTGTGTTGCATAGCAACCGCCGTACACTTTGCCGGCAGCCAGGAGGGACTACTTTTTTGTATTCGTTAAAAAAAATGCTTTTCCGACTTTCTAGCTTTTTCAAAATTGAGGGTGTCTATGACTTTCATTTCGCCATATTTACGTAACCGTTTTATGAAAGCAATAGATCACTTCAGTCAGTGATATACGGTCATTATACCACAGTGAAGGGGGTCGCCGCCCCTCCGCTGCGCGTCGGGACGGACAACGCCCCTTAACTGTGGTATAATGAGCGTATACCACAGCCGTCGTGATCTATTGCTTAAATATATATAAAAGTTATATTTGTATCCGTCGATCCGTCGATCAGTAGTTTGTTGGTTGCTCTTCTTGTCATGATTCCAATGTGAGTTCTGCCCCTGGGTCCGGGCAGGTCGCTGCTGAGCCAGGGGCCGTACACCCTCCACATGTGGCCCTTCCTCGGCCAGGAGGGGGCGGTGGTCACCTACCAGGCGGACCGCCTCTCCTCCGCCACCAACCCGGACGTCAGCCACTCCATGGCCATCAGCCTGCTGCTGGACCGCTACAGCTTCCCTGTGGTGCTCCCCAACAGCGCCGCCACGTCCCCCGAGTCTCGCTGGCCCTCCCCGGCCGAAGGCAGACCCTCCGCGGCGGCGGCGTCCCCTCTGTGTGGGCGGCTAGCGTCGTCCCCCGTATTCAGGCCTGGGTCTGCCGGCGGCCCGGAGAGCGTCCAGACCCCTGAAGAAGAGACCTCCCCCTCCCCCTCTGGATCCTCCCCGGTGTCTTTGAAATCCAGAACGGGAGAAGCAACGGAGCCGATTTCCGGAGCCTTTCCGGGACATTTCCTTCCTCGGCCGGCGGTCTCTCCCGACACTACGCCGGTCGCTGAAGAGGCGAACAGGAAGTGCTACATCCGTTGGTCTGCCGCCTCTCCTTCCTCCTCCTGTCCGTCCTCCACCTCCGACGCCGCCTCGCCCATAACTACGACTACTGCTCCAGGTTCTACTAGTTATACTGCTCCAGGTTCTACTAGTTATACTGCTCCAGGTTCTACTAGTTATACTGCTCCAGGTTCTACTAGTTCTACTGCTCCAGGTTCTACTAGTTATACTGCTCCAGGTTCTACTAGTTCTACTGCTCCTGGTACGACTAGTTCCTCTGCTTCTTCCAAACACTCGGTCAGAACTTCTCAGAGCCCCACGGCGGACTTGCCGGGGGTCAGCGGCGCTACCTCCCCGACTGCTTCGATCGGTTCGGACCGAGCCCACCTCAAGAGGTTCAGGAAGGAGCAGAGTGTTCGCTACACGTCCAACCTGCCGCACTTCCTGCGCAGCGTCGATTGGCTGAGGAGGAACGCGGTGGAGGACGTCCATTGGCTGCTGGGGCACCTGGAGCCCGAGGAGCTGGACCTATCGGTGGCCCTGGAGCTGCTGAGCCTCGACTCCATCGACGAGAGCGTGCGGCGGCTCGTGGTGCGGAGGCTGGAGAGGCTGTCCAACGATGACGTGCTCAAGTATCTGCTGCAGCTGGTGCAAGTATGTATTTAACTACTACTACTACTACTACTGACGGACGGCAGGAACGTCTAGTGGGTGGGAGGCCGCCACAATGTCCACAGCCAACCTATGAGCATCTTGGAGCAGGATGACCTGAGCTCTGCCTGCCAGTAACCTCAATCCGCTCAGACTAGACAGTAGCCATATTGTCAAATTACACTTAATAACTGACAGATCATTGGTACTTCTTGCGATAACTATAAAGAGGTTATATTTGTGTCAGAGGCCTTGATACGTGGTGTCCACCCAGATCAATGGATCTGCCTACCTGTCGATGCAGTCCTCTAGCCGGGCTGGGCTGGTAGGCTGATCCATCGTCTGTATTTTTGTGTTATGGTTTGTGACGGCTAACCAACGTCCCACCTGGTGGTAAAGCAACAGCCCTTTAATAGCTCTCAACCGAAGTCTGAAGTCTGGCGGTTCTCCTGCAGACCCTGAAGGTGGAACCGTACCATGACAGCTTCCTGGCCTGCTTCCTTCTCCAGCGAGCCCTCCGGGTGAGTACTGGTACAGGTTCTGGCACCGCATGGTCGCACCCGTACAGAGAGAATCACCAACACTTACACACATGAGGGGGCCCAAACAGAACGGTTTTTCCGATTGGGACCGGCTGGCCGCTGAAGAGCATCGCCTCCTTCCCCTTCTCACCACAGAGCAAGAGGATCGGACACTTCTTCTTCTGGTACATGCGCAGCGAGGTGGCCGCCTGCCCCTACTTCCGCCAGCGGATGGCGGTGGTGCTGGAGGCCTACCTGCTGGGCTGCGGCCAGGCCCTGCTGGACGGCTTCTCCCTGCAGGTGCGGGCCGCCCTGGCCCTGCAGCAGGTGGCCCTCCAGGTCAAGGAGATGTTCCCAGACAACCTACCCCCCACCGGTACGTCGGCCCTCGTCCTGTGTTGACGCATTGGACCGATCCGCGTGTATGTTATCATCCGCGTGGTTAATCCTCCTCCTCCTCCTCCTCCTCCTCCTCCTCCTCCTCCTCCTCCTCCTCCCGTCGGCGTTCAGCCGCTCTGCAGGTCCAGGGGCTCCTGGAGAGGAGCGACCTTCCCAAAGAGTTCCTGGTGCCCTTTGACCCCCGGGTCAAAGCCGGAGCCATCCTGGTAATGTGTGGTGACGTCAGATGTATTTCCACCAGTCCTTTGTACATACATTTTAATATTTATATCTCCCCCCCCCCCCCCCCCCGCCCCACCACCCAGCTCTGAAACTCGGAATGTATCTAACCTATCCGATCCCTTCTCCCCTCTCCTCCCCCTCTTGCCTCCCCTCTCCTCCCTTACCTCCCCTCCCCTCTCCTCCCCCTCTCCCCTCTCCTCTCCCTCCCCTCTCCTCCCCCTCTTGCCTCCCCTCTCCCCCTCTCCCCTCCCCTCCCCCCTCCCCTCTCCTCTCCCCTCCCTCACCTCCCCTCTCCTCTCCCTCCCCTCTCCTCCCCCTCTTGCCTCCCCTCTCCTCCCTCACCTCCCCTCCCCCTCTCCCCTCCCCTCCCCCTCTCCCCTCTCCTCCCTCACCTCCCCTCTCCCCTCCCCCTCTCCTCTCCCCTCTCCTCTCCTCTCCCTCTCTCCCCTCTCCTCTCCCCTCCCTCTCCTCCTTCTCCTCCCCCCTCCTCCCCTCCCCAGCTGAAGAACTGTAAAGTGATGGCGTCCAAGAAGAAGCCCCTGTGGCTGGAGTTCCAGCCCATGCCGTCCCCCTCCCCCACCCCCCCCGCTGGGCATCCTCTTCAAGCAGGGGGACGACCTCCGCCAGGACATGCTGGTCCTCCAGGTCAGGACATGCTGGTCCTCCAGGTCAGGCCATACTGGTCCTCCAGGCCATACTGGTCCTCCAGGCCATACTGGTTCTCCAGGTCATACTGGTCCTCCAGGCCATACTGGTTCTCCAGGCCATACTGGTTCTCCAGGCCAGGTCAGGCTGGTCCTCCAGGCCAGGCCATACTGGTCCTCCAGGTCAGGCCATACTGGTCCTCCAGGCCAATAACATTTGTGAACAAATGTTGACATAGATACGTTACATTTTTCAAGAGGTGCACATAAAGCCAGGCCGCTCTTGGGGTACGGTGGCGTAGA